>NC_072732.1:158840101-159140101 GCF_026930045.1 Uloborus diversus | reverse complement strand
TGTTTGATAAAAAGGTAACCGCCCCCCCCCCCCTCCCATCCTGTAAATGTCGTTTTACTCTTAAGGAAGTTTCGAAGTAGCAAAAACAACTTACCCAACTGAGTGCGTTAAATGCTTGATCTCCTTACCTTCTCTTCTTTGGGGGTTTTTTTTTTTTTTAGTTTGTCTCGAGAACATCTTAAAAACTGTATTGTCATGTTAGTGATTTTGTGCTTCATTTTAAATAATCAGAAATAGTTTGTCCTTATCCAGAAAAATACTATTTTCTCTTTCACAGAACAATTTTTAGTTATATTTTCTTTATTTCTGTACATAAATATTTGTTTGTTAAAAATGTCACCGAAAACTTTCCTATGAATCTTGTTTTACTCTTAAGGAAGTTGTGAAGTAGCAAAAACAATTTAACCGAGTGTGTGTTGTCTGCTTCAAACTTATTCTTATCTTTTTTTTTTTGGCAATCTTTTTAGGTTATTTCGAGTACATCTTTAAAAACTATAATCTAATTAGTGGTTTTGTACTTCATTTTATAAAATATATTTTGTCCTTATCCGGTTAAAATACTGTTTTCGCTTTGACCAGAATAATTTTAAGTATAATTTTTTTTTAAATAAACATTTTTGTTTGTGGAAAATGTTACCGAAAATTAACCTGTAAATGTTGTTCTACTCTTATGGAAGTTATGAAGTAGCAAAAACAACACCAACTGAGTGGGCGTTGTCTGCTTCAAACATATTCTTATCTTCCCTTTTTTCTTTTTTGTTAACTATCTTTTTAGTTTTTTTGAGTCTACATATTTAAAACTATAATCACATTGGTGATTTCGTACTTCATTTTATATAGTATATTTCGTCCTTATTCGGTTAAAACACTTTTTTTCCCCTTTGGGACCAAAACAATTTTAAGTTTAATTTTTTTTTTCCTTTTTTTATATATATTTTTGTTGAAAATGTTACGAAAATTATCCAGTAAGTGTTATTTTGCTCTTAAAGAAGTTATGAACTATTAACTAACTGCGTGTGCGTTTTGTGCTTTAATTTATTAACTTATTTTTTTTCGTCAATCTTTTTTACTTTATTTTGAGTACA
The DNA here is from genome assembly GCF_026930045.1 of Uloborus diversus. Lineage (NCBI taxonomy): Eukaryota > Metazoa > Arthropoda > Arachnida > Araneae > Uloboridae > Uloborus > Uloborus diversus. The sequence goes on along the minus strand of NC_072732.1, from coordinate 159,139,016 downwards.
TCTTTAAAACTGAAGTGGTTTTGTACTTCATTTTCTATAGTATATTTGTCCTTATCCGATAAAAAACATTCTTTTCTCCTTCACAAAATAGTTTTAAATTTTCTTTTTATAAATATTTTTATCAAATGAAAATGTTACCTAAAACTAGCCTGTAAATGTTGCTTTACTCTTAAGGAAGTTTTGAAGTAGCAAAAACAACTTAAGGGTCATTCCATAGAAATGTCAACCTCAACCTCAGAAATTTTTTTTCAACAAAGTCCTAATTGTGACTTATCATTTCATTCAGCATACTTTCTAGTACATTAATCCAGTAACAGTTTGCAAAAATTTCATTCGGTATTTTTCTTCTAGCTCTAAACGTGCAAGGTTGTGGAAAAGGCTTAAAATACGCTAAAAACATGCGTCTAAGTTTTCTTGTGTAACGTAATTTTTTTTTTTTTTTTTCAAATTTATAAAAGAACTATTTTTATTCTAAAAGATTAGACGTTGGCCCAATAAAATTGACTGTTCTTTTTGCATACATTATAAGATAAGTATTTTAATTAGTTTGGTTATTTTCCCTGAAAATATTTACGTTACGTTAGTCACGTAAATGAACTATTTTCTGCATAAAAACTAAACCAGATGATTGAACCAATTAGCACTTTTTTTTTCTTATATCTGTGTCATATCTACTTAAAAAGTGCAAAATATTTATTTTTGTATCAGCAGATATAAAATAATTAGTGTGACTAACGTAACATTTGAGATGTGACTAACGTAACAGTTTGCATGTGACTAACGTAACATTTTAAAAATGACTGATAATATTTAAAACTTATTTAATTTAATGTACATTTTCATGAACAATTTTGAATAAGTAGGCATTCTATATTGATAAAAATATAAAGGGTGAAAAATACCAGTAAAATTACATTGTAGACCTTCAGTCTATTTAGAAAAATACTTTTTTTAAGGTCTTTAAAAATATACTTTCAATTTAAAGAATTATTATTAAAAAAAAAGGGTGAGTCAAGCAAAATGAGTACTCTGCTGAATGTGCGTGCATTCAACACAAGAATCCAAGCTAAATAATTAAGATAATAGAAATATAATGTTAACAAAGGATAACGTCTCTATTTTTTAGAAAATACATCTCCACCAATTATTAAAATGAAGTAATGGCTGCTCGTTGGAAAAAATTTGAAGATGTTATATCATGATACAGTGACAAAAAGCGCTGCGGCCATATATTTCAGAAAATGCAAGAATGATCATTTAGAAATTCAAACATTTGCGGCGATATCTGGAATTAAAATGCATTCTCTAAAAACGTTCGAATATTTTTTTTTCAATATTACATTTTAATTCAAAAGCATGCGCAACACTATTCGTTCGATGAATCAGTAAACCTTAAAAAATAATATGCCATTGAAAAGTACTACGGAGTTTCTTATAACGATAACTAGTATATCGGCAGAATACTAGAATTCGGTGAAACTATCAACTTGCATAAAGTTAACTTTTTAAAAGAGAGATATTTAGAATTTAACTAGCCCAAAAATGAGGTTATTCAGTTTGTAAAAGCAGTTTTTTTATTTGTTTATTTTTTTTCGCACATTCAAATTGAGTTAATTGAACTGAATCCTTCCATTCAATTTTTTACACTAATGTAGAAAAAAAGTAAAGAAAGAACCATAATGCAACACAAAGGGGGTTCCTAAAAAGTGTAAAAGTAATATAAGAGCAAAAGATTAATTACAAAAAGTTTTTTATATGCATTCATTGCTTGTTATCCGATGGTTACGTTAGTTACACACAGTTTTTCGTAAACGCACCATTAAGGGCCAAAAAAGATTTATGTGTAATAAATCTGTAGTATATTTTTAAAAAAAGACTGTTTACCTCTTACAAATATATCGGTCAATTTTAAATGCCTGCGTAACTTTCAGAAAAATTTGCCTCGTAACATAAGCATTGTTTCTCAGGGTTGCAAAAATGTTACGTTAGTCACGATGCCTTTTTTGGCAAAAAAAAATACCTGCCAGCGTTTATTTTGCTTCAAATTCTTGGTAGAAATGAAAAATAGTCACTTTGTACATTCTAAATCTGCATATTAAATCAAAAAACATTTATTTTTATTCTCGGTGTAAGTAAAAAGAGTAAGAAAATCACCTGGGAATGTTACGTTAGTCACTATGGAATGACCCTTAACCAACTAAGTGCGCGTTGTCCGCTTTAATCTCTTATTATCTCTCTCTCTCTCTTTTTTTAATAAATTTTGCCCTTACCCGATAAAAATACCATTTTCTCCTTGACAATTATTTTAAGTTTAAAGGTTTTTTTTTTTTTTAATACTGTTTTACTCTTAAAGAAGTTATGAAGCAGCAAAAACAACTTAACCAACTGTGTGTGCGTTGTCTGCTTTAGTCTTTATTTTTATTTATTTATTTATTTATTATTATTATTTTGTTTTTATTTATTTATTTATATATTTTTTGCATTCTTTATAGTTTATTTCAAGTACATCTTTAAAATTGTAGTGGTCTTGTACTTCATTTTATTTTATAAATTATGCCCTTATCAAAAATACTATTTTCTCCTTGATAGAATAATTTTAAGTTTAAAGTTTTCTTTTTTTTTATTAAATATTTTTATGTGATGAAAATGTTACTGAAAACTATCCTGTTAATGTTGTTTTACTCTTAAGAAAGTTATGAAGCAGAAAAAACAAATTTACCAACTGGGTATGCGTTGTCTGCTTTATTCTTTTTTTTTGGGGGGGGGGGGGCAATGTTTTTAGTTTATTTCCCGTATATTTTTAAAACTCTAATCATAATTGATTTTGAACTTCATTGTACATAATATATTTCGTCCTTATGAGGGAAAAACGCGATTTTCTTCTTGCCAGAAAATTTTTTTTATCAAGGTTTTATCTTCCTGAAATAGGATTTATGTTTGTCGATGACATTTAGTGTATTCTTTATTTACTTTATTAGAAATTGATGTTTTCTACCGCTGAATGTAAGGTAATTTGTGCCATAGTTACTGTACCTTACTAATGAATTTTCTTTTAAAAAAAGTGACTCTTTTCGTTTGCCGACGCCAGTTCAGAAACTCTCCACGCCTAAGAAATAATTGCATATCCAAGTACCTTTAATCGCATTTCAGGAATGCACCTGACCATGAGATCCGACATTGAAATGTTAACAGAGTCCCCCACTGTGTAATCTCAACATAATCATTGCCTTAAGAAGTCTCAACAGGTACATCGCGCCCGAGTCGTAACAACGAATGAAGAGTGGGACGAGCACTTCCTCACCACTCTCTGACGCCCTCTTCTTACAATTACCCATTGAAAGGGTAAAGTTTCTATGCCGCGCCCTATTCACTGCTGGGGAAAAAAAATAGCTGATATTATTCTTGGTTTTTGCTATTTTTGTGATGTCAATTTTGAAAATAGTTCATTAAACTTTGGATTTTTTTTTTTTTTATTACACCGATTTAGGTGCGATCTTATTTCATTATTGTTTTTCCTTTTCTCTTACTTATTATTATTAATATTTTATTTATTTATTTATTTTTTAATAAATCGTAAAACTTACGCACTTTTATTCTTTCAATATTTGATGGAACTACACATCTCAGTCATTTTTCTCAAAAACATTTTTATTGCCTATTAAAGTCATTTGAGAGGTCTATACTCAAAATTATTTTAGACGTTTTCTATGAAATTGGCGATGACTAATAATGAAAAAAGCGTTATAGTTGTCGCTAAACTTTAATGATTGAAAAAAAATCTTACAAAATTATTTTTAAAAAATTCAAAAAAAAGATGGTTTAAATTCATTTTGTTTCTCTTATTTCAGTTAAATTCATCAATGAAAATAAACATCTCCTCCATTTTTTTAAAGAACATTAGTTTTTAAAGTCTGGTTAGGACTTCAAAGTCTGGAATTGCTTTCTCAAAGTCATTGATGATGATTTATAGTAAAAATTGCGTTACAGTACGTTTGGTTGTCGAAAAAACTTATTCAAAAAGTTGATACGAGTTTTAAAATCTTTTTAAACAATCTGTAAAAAAAATAGAAAGTTAGATTCATTTAATTTCTTTTATTGCAGCTAATATTCCCAAGAAGACTCCACCACCTAAAAGTGAGACTTTTTCTGAAATTCAGTTGGGTAAATCTTCTAGTGCCAAAATTGGAAGTTTCGGATATTGGAACTACCAATTCCATCTTCGGAATCCATCTCTAGTCAAATTTAACTACACACTGACGAATGGCGCCAGTTTAGGGGTGTACGGAAGGAGAGACGGTGTTCCAACGCATACGCGGTACGACTTTTTTGAAATACTGAAGCCGAGAAATAGGCGTTCAAAGAGGTCTGAAAAGGTAAATTTTTACATGCATACCTATTTGTTTTTTATCCTCTAGTAGTGCATACATTGTAACAATATCGGCAGAACATCTAGAAGATCACACAATATCTGTCAATGTTGCCAGAATATAATAGTGTGCTACTAGAGTTGTCATATAGACTATTGATTAATGTCTTCTAAAGTACTTATTTAAAGTTAAATTTTTCATAAAATTCTTATTGTCTTTTTGAAAAATAATTTTGAAATTACATTTCAATCATGCTTATCTGCTATATGATGTATAGTTGTACTGTTGATTATAAAATATTTTTTCAATTGAAATATTTTATCAAATTCTTAGTTTAAACTATAACTTAAAATTACATTTTATTCTAGGGAAACTGCTTTAACGGTTTATGTGTTTCGGATTAAATCACTTCTAAATTACTAAAATAATATTTTTAAAGCGATCTACATAAAACTTTTCCACATTTGATTCAATTATTAGTCAAAGTTCGGTACTGGCAGAGTGCATTCGTCTTTCTTCCTTATAAGTTCCTTAACAGGTTCTAAAAATCCTTTAAGCAAATGTAGGATTTTGTTATATTATGACTTTTAGTTCTTCTACACAACTTCCATTAAATAATTCCTTTTATATTGCCAATTCATTATCAGGTAGATTTTTCCCTTTTGCTTTGTTCTATGTTCGAATTTTGCGCTGTTAAAATTACAACAGTTTCTAACTTCTGGTTGCAATTGCAAAACTCCCCTAATTTTTATAGATAGAAAGTTTAAAATTCTAAATTCCGATATAAAATAGTATTATTTAATTTAACATTTCTTTCGAAAATTTATACAAACTTTTTTTGGAAGCTACTTTTTATTTCTGCACATTTAGAAGATTTTTATTTCTCAAAATTACTGAGGAAAGTAAAATATAAATATGCAGGAAGGAATGCATGAAACGCAAGTTCTAAGAGCACCTTATTAATATTAATTACCATTATTATTGTCCAATTTCCCATACCTTTATCAATATAATCTTTCTTTTCTATTTTCCCCCCTAAATTTTAGGACAAGTTCAGTGTAGAATTTGTACAGTTTTTAGATCGTGGTTTATGGTACATATCTGTATATAATGATGGTGATCAAATTCATGATGTGATTTTCTCCTCAAGATTCACAGGTAATGAAATTTTGATTATTTATTCTAGTAGTTTAAATAAATAAATAAATTATAACCAAATGACAATAAGTAAAAAAAATTGTTTATGTTTCTGACACTTCTTCTTACCTTTTGGAAATTTTATTCTCATGAAGTAACATTACCTTAATTGTGGTTAATTCATTGTGCATCCAGTATGCACAGTATAAAAAACGATAGTTATAAATAAATTTAGTTGTGATTGAATTGTTAATAAGTAAATATCTTTATTCTTATGAAAAAGGAATCCAAATAATGAAACATCAGCTAATTTAAATGAACTGACTACTAATTCTCTTATGTGAAGAAATTTTATTTGTTAAGTTTTGCTCTTTTTGTTCCACAGATGATTCCAGTTTGCCTTGTCCCTATGACTGTCATGGTCATGGTTCATGCGTTATGGGAAGGTGTGTCTGCAATCCAGATTATGCTGGTGACTCTTGCGCATATCGTAAGTAATGAAGTTGACCCAATTAATTAAGCAGAAAAGTTTTTAATCTGTAAAATTGGGCTTATCAACTCTTATTTTCTTTGGTTACATCAATTGTAATGTAGATTTGAAGAGTGATTATTTTCAAGATCATAAGGTAAAAGGTAGTACATGACCTAAAGCTGCTAAAGGGCAGTACTATAATTCAGATGTTCTAAGTTGAAATAAACTTAGGACAGAACTAGGTGTCCTTACTTAGGCATGTTAGAATTGCTGAATGCATTTTTTATGATCTACTTTATTATGCCAACAAATACTTCATCAAGACTGCTCATATTCAAAGCTCATTTTCGAGCAAGCTCTCACTCTGTCAACATAATTAATATTGCAAAAAACATTTCACAGCTATAATTTTGATTAAGAAAGTATTTTATTAAAAAGACCGAGATTATTTATTACTTGTAGTAAGTAATTTTTATCAGAAACTCATTTTCTATTTATTCTAAAACCAGCGCCCATTTATTACAATTAATAATATACAGTGAAATATTGCTTAAGGCTTTCACGGCCGGCGTCAATATAAAAAAGAGAACATTTCTGGGCTTATTGGCCGTGGTCTAAATGAAAAAGAAGAAAAGTCAAACATTTCGTTGAGCTCTGCGGCTGACATCATCGGTGGATGGATTCGAAATTTTACTTCGAACCCATCCACCGATGATGTCAGTCAAAAGAGCTCAACCAAACGTTTGGTTTTTCTTCTTTTTCATTTAGACCACGGCCAATAAGCCCAGAAATGTTCTTTCTTCATGTAGTGAAATATGTTCGACATGAAAAAACCTACCATGAAACATTAGCTAACGTGAAAGGTTGCTGCGGTCTGGATAGCATGCTCTGCAATTGAATACAAATCTTTCAGTACAAAATTCTTTAAATACAAAAACGTATTTCTGTCTCCTCAGTTTCCTATTAAACGATTTTCACTGTATGCTGTTTTTTTTTTTCAATAACTTCAATTAATAATGTATTTTATTGCACATAATTTTTGTGGCTACATTTATATTCAGTGACACTTCAGCCAATTTTTATAGATGAATAGTAAATCTCTTATGCACTGTCAAATGTTCAACTTATCTTTCTATGAGATATAACAGCAATAGTTTGGATTTATATGTCTCAAACTGTTTAACAAGCATGGCTTATTTTCAGGTGTTTGTCCAATTTTATGCAGTGGCCGTGGTCAGTATGTAAATGGGGCATGTCTTTGCAGCTCAGGATGGAAAGGCAAAGAATGCCATTTGAGAGATGATGAATGTGAAACAGCTGATTGCAATGGTCATGGAGATTGCTTGGATGGTCTTTGCAGGTGTTTTCCTGGATATAAAGGATCCCACTGTGAAGAAGGTAATTTATTACGTAAAGTGCTTGGGTAGTTATTAAAATTTCTGATGCATTTCCAACTAATGTAATACATTTGTATTTATTTACTTTTATTGATGATGTTTATTTATTTTTTGGAATGTTAATTTAGAACAGATTAATCTTTTAAAACCCAATGCACTTGCTTCAACTTAAATTGCTGATGTCAATAGAGTGTCCCATCTCATACTTTTCATTTTCAAATGAATACTGACTGTCAAATTGAACACTTATTTTATTTGATTCCTTTCTTAGAATATTTACATTCCATCAAAAATTCATTTCATCAATAGAGGATTTTTTTTTCTAATAACACAGCATTCACAGATGATAATGTAAATTCTCTCCTTTCAGATTCTATCCCAGAAATGTATTAATTTAATACTTACATGGAAAATAATGATTAAAAGATATCTTACGTTTAAAGAAATTATGGTTGAAATTTAGTAGAAAAACATTTTATACATTTTGTTACAGTAAATTAACTTTAAAATTGTTTAATTGATATGCAGTGAATTTGAATGTGAAGAAAATCTTCATTCTTTTGTTTATTTACATGTTGTACCCCGGCAGCTAACGTGACACAACGCAAAAAAAAAAAAAAAGACGTTTGAGGAATGAGTGATTTAGTGTCAAATATTACAACATGTGCAACAAAATTATGTTGAGATGTTTACTGATTAGTTTTTGTTGTCTTAAGAATGCATACTTAAAAGCTCGAAATTTTTTCCTCTAAATTATGATATTTTAATTATGTGTCGTTATTGATTATATCAACTCCAACATGCGCCAGTTATGATAGTTTACTTTGCAAGTTTTGTGGCAGAAAAGAGCATCAAATTCAGATTTTAAATCAGTTGTAAGTACGTTTTTCTAAAACTGAGTTGCGTTACTTTTGTTGCTGGGGTGCGATATAGTTCAATTTCTAAACCTTCTGCAGTTTTCTTGGAACAAAATCCATTTTTCCTATGCCTTTACTTTGGCAACAGATTTTGCAAAGTACAGCCAAGAAGATATCATTTTAAATTTGCCTTAAATATAGTAATTTTAATAAAATATGCTAACATATTTTCAAAAATGTTGAATAAAATAGGGAACTTCAGATTCAAAACATTTCACTCCTAGTTCTTTGCGATTAATTTGTTTGTGCTGCTTTTAATCAGCAATTAAATTATAATTCCAAAATAATAATAGAATTTAAGAATAGTTATTGTTGTTTTATAGTAAATTCAGTTAGCATAAGCATATATCTGTACTTCAGAGCCAGAGTGATGTAAGTTCAAAAATTGCGATTTTCTGTTTATTTGTGCATTGTATGTAGAAGTGTATTCCGTATCGAGCCATGTGAACGTAATTCTTTAAAAAATAATTTCCTTTTCAATTTTTTACTAGGGATAAAAGAGCGCACCTCCCATTCTTTGCATGAGCCAGAAAAAAGTATTTACTCTCTACTGTAAAATTGTCATAATGTGACTTAAGTCGTTTTGACTCTGAGGTACAGATATAATGACTGCCACAATTAATCATTGTTTTTGCAACTAACAAGCAACAATGGCCTGATTGTTTTCATTCCTTTGCAGTGGACTGCTTAGATCCAGATTGCTCTGATCATGGTATGTGTGTGAGTGGAATGTGTGTTTGCAGAAAAGGTTGGAAAGGGGCAGACTGCAGTGAACCAGACTCGGATGCGCTGAGATGCCTGCCCGACTGTTCCGGCCATGGACAATTTGATCTCAAATATCAAAAATGCAACTGTGATGAACAGTGGACTGGAACTGATTGTTCTCAAGGTAACCAAATCCTTTTTAATTGTACATATAAGGCAGTAAGAAGCAAAGGGACATTTTAAAATTTTGAGTAAAACACATTTAAGATTACAGGAGTTTGAATAATTGGAGTTCTAATGTATGTATATAATATTGAAGTATATATTTTACTGTGAAAGACTTGAAATTGGAGAATGTCAACTTCCTGTGATACACCATAAATATTCGTTATTTCACCAATATCTTTAGCGTGTGAACACTGAAATTCATCAGCTAATATATATATATATATATATATATATATATATATATATATATATATATATATATATATATATATATATATATATATATATATATATATAATAGCCAGTGATCAAGTAATGCTCCTGAGGTCATCAACTATAAATCTCTCGCCACGACATGATAATTTGATAATATTTGACTTGGCACGGAAATGCTTTATTTTGATAGGGCTGAACTGGATACGATAACTTAACTGTTTTGCTGTTAACACTATCAATTGAGGAGAATGAAGAAACGTAAAAATGGTCAACAATGAACGCTATCTACTGGATTTTAGGGTTAATCCACTGCAGTTAGGGTTAAAATTTCAATTATCAAAATATCAAACTGCTTCATTCAAATGTAGAAACAATTTTCACCCGTCATACCATGATGGGCGATTTTCTAGTCATATAATAAATATTAAATATCAGAATAAAAAAAAATCGGTAATTTTAAAACAAATATTAAGTATCATAAACCATATAATACATGTTACACCTCAGTAATTAATTACTAATTCCATGATTTATTTTCAGAAAAATGTGATTTAGACTGTGGTGACCAAGGACATTGTGAGGGAGGACAATGTGTGTGCCAAGATGGATGGTCAGGGACTAAGTGCAATGAAAAACTCTGTGATCCAAGATGCATAGAACATGGTCAGTGCAAAAACGGTACATGCCTTTGCATTCAGGGATGGAATGGAAAGCACTGTACCTTAGGTAAATTTTTTAATATTATTTTCAATCTTAAACTTTCAGATAAAAATCCTAAAAAAAAGCGACTGAGTGAGTAGTAGAGAACAGAATGCAAGTGAAAAATTATTGTTTGCTTATTTGTGAAAATTTAAGAAATAATGAAATGAATAATATTTCTTTTTATTTTTAAAAATGTGGAAAAAGGTTGAGTGAAATGTCCAGTAAAAGGTTGCAAGTTTTATGAAGTATCAAAAAAATGTAGGGAACATCTATAATTTGTAGTGTAATTTACATCAGTTATTATTGAGTGACAAGTTTAGATAGTATTTCTTTCCAAATTTTATTTAATTCCTGCATGAGTCCATAGTGTAAAGAACACAAAATAACCCTAGAAAATCAAATCACATTCTAGGTCCATAATGTTCCTGCATCTAAATTCAACACGTTCAAAACATGAAATATATTGTTTCACTTTGAAGGACGTAAAATAATTTTCATCAAACAAAGTTCAACTGTAACACTTTTAAAATGTGTTCTTTTCAAACTTCAATATTTTTCTTCTTTTCTTGTTTGATCACTACCTATATAGTGGTAGTTAAAATATTTAATATTTATTACCATAGCCCCTAGTTCACACATAGACTTTCAGCAGCAATGCAATGCTCTATAGTAGGTGACCCAGCAGTGGACATGCACATCTATTAACCCATTCCTTGCCCCGGCCGATACAGGATCGGCCGCGCAGTTTGTGTTAATACTGCCCCGGCCGATTCAGGCTCGTCGCAAGAAAATGGTTCCTAACTGCCCTCGACGATCCTGTGTCGTCACGGCGATTCTAGCAGTTTTTGCTTCGGCCGAATATGTGTCGGCGATCCTTCCAGGGGCAGAACCCTGTTATTGCGCTTCTCTGTTGGGTTCTGGAGCTTTTAGGGGAGCGGTAATCAAGCTCTTTTCTGAGACAAAAGGGATGTAACTTAGAGTATTTCACGGAACTTGTTGTAATTTATTTTATTTTACTAAGATATTAACTTTTCAAGTACTCTTGGATGGGACACGTATAATACTTGAAATAATCAGGTACTTTATTTTTATCTTTTCGTGGAAGCTTTGTTTCTTAGCATTCTGGCATTTGAACTCCTGATGAACAAGTGTGAAAATATTTCCTTACATATTTATCAATATTTCTATGCCTGAATAAAGCAAATAAACAAAAATATGTTTTTCTTGTTATCAAAAATCCACCTTCTTACGCAAGTATCCTTCACTAAATTGTTCATAATCCTCAAATTTTATAATTTATTTTTCGCAATATTATTTTTTTAAATTATCTTATATATCTTAATTTTGTACGAGTATGTTTTTTTTATTATAATGTGTTTACTACGCGTTTTATTTTTTTGTATACTATTATTATTATTTATTACTTATTTATTTTTAAACCATGATATTTTGAAACGCAAATTATATCTTTTTATATACGCGGCACCATTTGATGGATTTTTAGTGATACGGTTTTGAATATTTTTTATTTCACGAAAAAAGAAATGACGACCGCATTGACTATACGTAAATGTTGTCTATGTAAAACATAAAATAGATACGACAGTACGAATAAAATGATAATATCTTGAGTTCTTTTGTTATACGCTTTACTCATAAGAAACGAAACATTCCTTATCTCCCATTCTTTTTCAGATTTTATTTATTGTCTTAAAATAGCTCCAATGTTTTAATTGTACCTTCTTTTATGAGATTTTAAAAATATAAATTAAATATTTGGTTTCTTTTCAATAATCAAATTGCCATAATTAGTAAATAATCATATGAAACTAACTAAAATTTATCCAAGTATGTTTAAAAAAAAGATTTAAAATCCGACTCGATTTCATGCAAGATCTCCTTTTTTTTTCCTTCTGAAGACATGTTTCGTCATATAAGCATAAAAGCTTGCTTTGAAATTCCTTTCTGAGCTAAACTGTTTTGTTGTAAGAAAATAATGTGGAAGGGTTGACCACAAAACACTAAAACCTTCTGACCATTCTTTGAATGGAACTAACTTGCTCGGATGTTTGCAAAGAGGGTCCTTGGAGAATAAAGACCTCCCAGTCGGTCTAGTTATTCCTCTCTCAGCTGGGGGCTTTTAGTTGCATGCACAAAAGTATCCTTTAGGGAAATAGGGGATTAGCCGCAAGTTTTGATCTTTTGTAATCATTTATCTTTAAAATACTTCCCACGCTTGAGTAACTGATATCTAGGCATTCAGAAGGGATTTAAAAGTCACCTGAATTACGATAAAAGTTGACCATAGTCCTGCCATCAAAGGGATGTCTCTGTGTTTATTGGTCGTTTTGAAGTGTCACAATATATCAAAAGGCACCGAAGAATACTTTTTATCATCTTAGAATATCATTCCCACACTTAAAGCGTTTTTGTCCATGCAATTCGCTTGCTCACACGTTGGATCGATCAGTCAATTGTTTGAAGAATGTTTTGTTGAGGCCTTTTGAAAGATAGATCATCTTACATTTAACAGTAAAAGAAAAAAAAAGATATACTGAGATAAAAGCAAAAAGGAAAAATAAATCAATAAAATAATTAGTGTTATGAAAATAATTGCTTTTCGTCCAATCCTCTATTGTTTCCTATTTTCCTGTTATGTACTGCGTAAATGTATGAATATTTCAGCACATATTAGCAACCTTGTATTTTATTGCACTATTTAATTCAGTGCTTAAAAACAAATAAAGCGAAGCGATTTTCGAATGCAAGCTGAACAGCAAAAACAACATTAAAATACCGATAGCAAAATGGGGAGAAAAGTGTTATTACAACGTAGCAAAAAGCAACTCCGTTTCGTTATCTGCGGCATGCGCGTTAAAGGTTTTCGGGCTGGTCATTGAATGGGTTAAGAAAGCCTAGTGAGACCCACCGTTGGGTCACAATTTAGCGAACGTTTTAAGGACTCATTGAGATAAATGTAAAAGTGTGGTAATTCAGGATTTTTAATGCAAATGGACTATTAAAGTCTAATGTGACCCGCCAGTGAGTCATGATTTCCCGAACATGTTAAGGACTTACTAATTGAGCTAAAAGTGGAGTAGTGAAATAATTTAGGATTTTTGAAAAAGTGGACATAGATAACTTACCAGTAAAATAGAAATTCTTGCAATCTATTAATTTTAACAAACAAGTTACTATAGCAGTTGTAAAGGAAATTGAGAAAACTCTGAAGAGATCATCATTTTCTTCTGGCCCCAATTTTCAATTGATTAGTCTTTAAAAAAAATGCATGCATTTTTATCTTTTCAGAACTTTTCTTTAACTCTGCTATATTTCATAACATTAGGTTCCAGTCAACTTGTTCTACACAACTTTCTTTCAATATCTTCAATATTTAAAATACTTTAACCATTGTAATTGTGATATAAAGTAAAGCAAGACAGACCATATTTTTGTGTATTTAACGTACTGAGATTGGATGAATGACTAAACAATTTTACATCTTAAAAACCATATCAAGAATAAAAATTCTTCTAAAGAAGTTTTTAATTAAATGCTTTGATGTTCATTGTTCAATCTTCCAATTCTGAATGCAATTTATAAAACTTTTTCCCTTTGATGCTCAAAATTAATTTATTTTTTCCTGATAGAGGGTTGTCCAAAGAACTGTAACAATCATGGCGAATGCATCATAAATGATGAAAATGAATGGACCTGCCATTGCCAACATGACTGGGATGGGCCTGACTGTGCTATTGCTTTAGAAAGGAATTGCAATGATGGTACTGACAATGATAAAGGTAAAAAATATTCATTGAAAGTTTGCAATATTTAAGCTAGTATATCCTCTCCTGAAGAAAAATTTGAAGTGATGACCTTCTGGTCTTAAGGACAAATATCTCCTATTTTACTAAGATTGTTTAGCCATATAGCAATACATTTTTGGTTGAATTAATTGTCTTTTTTCAACCCTATATGTGAATACGTGCTTGAAGTACTTTCGAAATAATTATCTTTCAAAAAATGTACCATAACTGTTTCTTGTTTTTAGATGGACTAATTGATTGTGCTGATAGTGAATGTTGTTTAGAAAAGGCTTGTGAAAACAATCCACTGTGCTTCTCTGCAGTTGATCCACTGGACATATTATTGAGAAAACAGCCCCCTGCAGTTACTGCATCTTTTTTTCAGAGGATGCAGTTTCTGATTGAGGAAGGTTCAGTTCAAAGTTATGCCCACAAAAGTGTTTTTAACGACAGGTAATAACTAATATACTTTGTTTGTTTTTGATTAATTTTCAAATATAATAATAAACTCTCTAATTATTGTGATTTCTAATATCTGCTGCTCAGTATGCTTGGGATTTTATTCAATACAAGGTATGTAAAACATCTTGTTACACTTAAAAATTCCTGATTTGGATACTGTATGTAAATTAATGTCTGGATAAAATTTATAGTCTAGCTAAGTTGATATAGTAACTACAAGATTTTGCTAGAATTTAATGACAGTTGCATATATTGTGAAACAAAGTCAATTATAAATTTAAAAAACACTATTCATAACACTATGATATTTACAATGTGCACTTAGGAAGAAAAACATTGACATAGCTATTTGATACTCATTACTATCTGTTTTCATAAAAATGAATGTCCAGGAACAGAAAATATTACATACAAAGTCAATTTCAGAATTAAGTCCGAAGATGAAATTTATGTACTCTGAAGTGACTACTTCTGATAAAATTTTACAGCAAAAATCATAAGTATAATAGCTTGTTTAAAGAGAGAATCTTAAAAAAAATATATTAGAATCTATCATTAAATCATTTTGACAGAATATCTGCTAACATTAGCGAGTTACAAAATTGAATTACTACATATTTTGAGACAAAATTTTATGTGAATAAAAATTTGTGGGAAATGCTGAGATGTATGCTTATGTAAAAATTTGAAAATTCTTTTTATTGTGTCAAGCTGTCAATACATGTTATGTTTGTTAAAAGTACTTCATGAATTGCTTTCAACAGTTTTGAACAAAGATTTTATTTTTCAGTCGTGCATCAGTCATTAGAGGCCAAGTGGTTAGTTCATCAGGTAGTGGTGTGATGGGGATTCGTGTTGGGTTGGCCGGAAGTGCACAACCAGGATTTACAGTGACCAGAGAAGCTGGATGGTAAGTTATGTTTGCCACTTGTTATGCTGACATGTAGTGCCGTACAAGTATAATTAGGATTTGCTTCATTAAGGATTTCTTGAAAAAAAAATTGTCAAACAAAAATGTTAAATTTATCTCATATGTATAAAAGCATTTTTGCTAATTCTCAGTGTAAATTACATCTATGGGTTATTGACTTTATTTAAACACTAAAAAAGCATTAATTTTCGTGAGCCGCAATTTTGGCAAAAATGAAGACATCTATAATTTTGGGAGCTGAGAATTTTACAAATTTGGCTTGGGAAAATAACAAAAATTAAAGCCTTGCAAAAATAGGTTCTCTTACAGTTTCAACAAATTTAAAATTTTGCCAGTTGAATTTTGCAATTTTTAAAAATATACTTAACAATTACATGTATTTTACAAGACCAGTTTTTAGTTTCAAACATTTTTAATTCAGATTTTTTCATTTAAAGTAATGTGAGTGTTACAGTTGCGATTTGGAGAAATAAATTAACATATCCATACCTGTAACCCTGAAAAGAAAAGAGTATGAAAATGCTTGTTATAAATTGACATGATAGTGTAAGTGGCTAGAAGTATGTATTACATCAAGATTTTTACCTTTTCCTTCAGAAATTTAGTTTCTGATTGTTATATAGTTTAGATAAAAATACCAAACAAAAAGTAAAACTGATATGGTAGAAATAATAAATGAGAAGTAAAATGATTTTTGCAATTCATATATTTTTAAGAACAAGATACATGTGCTTTGGTTTGTACAACGACTTTTTTCCACAATTTTTCTTCTTAACTTTTGAATACATTTCATGAAAACTTCATTAAGAACTACCCACATACACACAAATAGTAAATAACAGCTGTTTTGAAGCTATAAATACATAGTACAAGAAGAGCTTTAGAAATGCCAATACCTAAAGAAAGAAAACGAACAAATTACAATAAAGTAAAAATAAAAAGTTTTAATTTTTACATTTCTAAAGTCAAACTGTTATATTAATTAGTTTAACTGAGCATTGTTTCATTCTCAAATAATAAATATTTTTCAGGTTCGATATCTTAGTAAATGGTGGTGGTGCAGTGAAGCTACACTTCCAAAGAGATCCATTCACACCTAAGGATGTAACTGTTGCTGTTCCATGGAATGAAATAGTTGTGATTGATAAGGTTATTTTAAGTCTTGATGATGACAAACCTCAAGATTTTAAGTCACTATTATGTTTGGATCATGATTATGATAATATGAAGCCAGTAGTTTTAGCAACATGGAAGCATGGTTTTCAGGGTGCCTGCCCAGAAAAAAGTTCAATTTTAGCAGAACCACAGGTAAATAACTATTTTTCTAGCCTAAATATTAATAGTACCTACACATGATATCCTCACATTCAAGTTCTGATAAAATTTAGTAAACAATTGGAAATAGTGGATTAATAAGAAATGTAAGGGAATGTGGGGCAAAGTGAAATGGTTAAGATAACTTACTATTTTCAAAATTAACAAGTTGGAAATTTGTTCTGAAAATTACTGTACATAAAGAAAGAACAATATATTTTTATTTTATTTTATTTTATTTTTTTGTCAGTAAATTTGTACTTTCAAAAAAAAAAAAAGGTGGGAAATTCTCTTTTTTTTTTCATGGAGCAAAGTGAAATATAAAATATTTTTCCAATAAAATATTTTCTATTCGATCTTTAAAGATATTTTTGATCAAATAAATGAGTTAATAAGAGAATGAATGAATATAAAATGAAATTAAACAATGAATGAATAAATGAATAAAAAAGTTAATAAATGAGAAAAAATAAATCAGTTAAAAATAGTGAATGAATAAGAAAATAAGCAAATAAATGAATAAATAATGGAATTTATTAATGAAGGAATGTAAATGAAATAATTGATTGTGTAACTGATTTGATAAAAGATTGAATAAGTAAATGAAATGAAGTATTTCACTTTACCCTCATCGACTTGCACTGCATGTACTTGACTAACTGTATAAAGCCTTTTAAATACAAATGAGCTTAATATTAACCAAATAAATACTGCCCTGAATATCATTAGTTATCAATTAATATTCAAAATGTTAATGGCAAGAGCTTTATCATTTAATGATAACAAAACCAATTTTTGACTAATAACAAAATATTACAATAGGAGTATCATTTTTTGAAAATTGTTTGTATAACCACATTTTTTGATCTTCTAAAATAATTTATTCTTGACTGGAATAGAGTATATGTGTTACTACATAGTTCAAATATTATTAAACTGGTGGCAATAAAAGCAGAGTAAATATTTGACCATTTCCCTTTGCCCCCACATTCCCCTACTATTGATTTGGGCCAAAATAAATACTCTTTTTCTTTCTTTTTTACATATTTTTTATTTAATATGTTGTACAAATGTTGTTCTTGAGGATTTTTTGAACTTATACAGACAAAGATTGCTCCTTAAAAGTGGACATGGGGATGTCAAGAATAAAAGTTATTGTCCATAGTTTGAAAGTGCTTGGTTAATATTAAATACTGTGAACTTTTTTCCTTTTACACCCCCATTGGCAACCATAGATCAGCTTTCGCTGGCGAGATTGCGGCCATTTGCCAGGGCCTGTCACAGCTCCAGCCACATTTAGACTCTTTTTCAAAAGCAGTTGTATTAACGGACTCAAAGGCTGCACTCCAAGCTATCAATACACCTAGCCACTCCCGAACTTTAACCACCGATAATTGTTTGAAGCTCCTTAACCGGCTTGCCAGAAATAATAAGACAGTTGTTCTTCAGTGGATTCCGGCCCACTGTGGAATCCAAGGTAATGAGATGGGCCGATTTTTTGGCCAAAAAGGGAGCATCGGTTCTTCAGAGAACCAATCCTAAGCTACCATTTAGTAACATCAAAAGCTTAATAAAGAAAATCTTTAAAGACACTTTTCATGAAGAACCAAAATCGCAACAGCAATAAACCATAGTTTGAGCTGATTCTGAATGTCCCTAATTGGCCTAGCATGAAATCTGTCGCCATGTTTCGTTTATTATCTGGCCATGATTGCCTACGAAAACATCTCTGTCGTATCAGCGTGGTTCCTGACCCTTTCTGCACTTTGTGTGATCTCCACGAACTAATGGACATGCCTCATTTGTCCAATGTCCTGCTTTCCCTCAGACATCCATCTGGGAACGCTATTGGGTTGCTCATTTTCATTTATAGTTTTGTTGTTATCCTTTTGATATTCAACTGTCTTTAAATGTGCCATTGGAAATAAAAAAAATAAAAAATAAAAAAAAATATTAAAGTAATTTCTGTTTGGAAACAATTCTCTGTGTGACATTTAAATAAAATTTTGCTTATTTCTCCTTTATCACCTTACATCCAAATTTTGTTTCTTCGAAATAGATATACCTATTATGACATTTTCAGCATTGCATTATATAAAACAAACTAATTTTTTTTTATTAACTACAAGCCTCAAAATAGAAAATTAGTATTTTGTTACTTAGTTGAATTGTTTTATTTTTATGAACAATTATTTAAAAGTATATGTGGAATACAAATAGTTATTAAAATTGATCGATTCTTCACTAGAAATATGTATCAATAACAATTTCTATTAAAATTATTTTGTGCTATTTTCTGTTGCAAACACATTTTTTACTTCATTCAACTTATCTTATCTGATTACATTTAATTACACTCAATATTAGGTAATACAAGAAAGCCTGACCATCCCTGGTACAGATTTGCATTTAGTGTATCACAGCAGCAGAGCTGGCGGCTATTTATCAACAATACAACTACAACTAACACCAGATTCAATTCCTTCTTCTCTGAGATTGATACATTTAAGAATATCAATTGAGGGTATATTGTTTGAAAAGAAATTTGAAGCAGATGCAGCAATCAAGTTCACTTATGCCTGGAATAGGAGAAATGTTTATCGACAAAAAGTTTATGGCATTGCATCTGCTACAGGTTTGACATTTTCTTTTATCTTTGGCATTTCATTTTTTTTTTCTTTTTTAAAGATATTTTGTAAATATATGTAAAACATTAAAATGATTCAAAACAAATAGCTAAGCCTTAATTTTCACTCAACAGTTCTTATAAATGAATTCCGTACTAATTATAAATTCTTAATTGAAACAAGATTAATTATTTTTGTCAATGGGACAGTTAAGATTCTAGAAATATTATTGATTATATCATTAAGTTTAATTTCAAAAAAATGCACATTTTAAAAAAATACATCACTTTATTAAATTACTTCTAAATGAGTTTAGAAAATGACAAAATTTAATTCACTGTGCACTTACATGTAAATTTGCACGAATGATAATGCTGTTAGGCAATATTATAAATTTTTGAATGATTTAACAGGACATAAATTTTTTTAAAAAAGGTTTCTCCAGGACAGAAATATATTTAAACATTTACTAGTAAAAAAAAGAATTATTGACATTATCTACTATTTAGTTTTAATAAAAACACAATTGATATTTGAAACAATGCTTATGAAATTGATACTTTTTAAATTCAGTCGCAAATTTGTATGGTAATTTGATGTGACATATATAGAGAATAGTCATCATAAACCACAAATTAGATATTCAATTTGTAATTTCAAATCAGAAATTTTTTGATTCAAAATGATAAATTCTGTTTGTAATGCTGTCATGGAAAGGTAAAGTGCAGTATATGCATTTTTTCCCCCTCACGTGTTGTACTTTGGTTTTATTGTACAAGCTTGCTTATTTGATTTCCACTGAAAATAAAGCAAGAAAAAAGTGACATTCTAATGAATCTAAAACAAGTTTCTTCAAATATCTCAAAACCTCATTTCTGCATATACTGCGCTGTACTTTCCCATGGCAGGCAAGCATTTTAGCAAACAGAAATCGGTAAAATAAGTTATGTTGCAATACAAGTAAAAATAAGTCTTTGAAAAGTAACTGCATATAAGCTGTGTCCTATTTTTTATTGTGAAAATAATTTTTACATTTAATTATTTCCTGCATAATTTTTTGAAACAAATCTTATAATTGCTTTCTTAATGTGTAGTAATAAACGTCATTCATTTTTTAGTGTCTGTTGGATATGAATACAGCTCTTGTCATCACATAATTTGGGAAATACAAACAACTCAAGTTAGTGGTCATGATATGAGTGTGTCAGATATAGGTGGTTGGAATTTGGACATACATCATAAGTACAATTTCCATGAAGGTAAGTAATAACACTGAACTTTAATGTTATTTATTTGATCAATGGCAAAATCAAACTACACTGGATGTTGCTACCAAGATGAGCTTGAGCATAAATAAACAGTCCATTCCAGTATAGTGCTAAGATTCTTTGTTCACTAAGATTCTCAAGCAAATTGGCGACATTCCAATATTTATCTCATGCAATAAATAAGTTTATGGAAACAAAAAAGTATTAAAATGTGGAAGAAATAAAAGATTTTCGATAGAAACATAAGAAAACATTCATTCTTAACATTTAGTACCTACTCATAAAAAAAAACAAGTGCCTCAAAGAAACTCAAGAGGCAGAGGCCCATGAAAGGATCAGGCCCAGTATGTAACCAAAAGATAATATACTAATTTCACAACTAAAGCAATAAAACTATCAACAGTATTTTTTTTATTACATTATTTGATGTTTTCACTGCCTGTTATTTGTTAATACTCTTTTCATTGTAATTATTTACAATTTATTGTGTAATGTTTACACATATAGAAGAATAACTAATACTTGGAATACTACAGTAAAGATCAATGTAAACTTTAGCATTTTTTAGGAGCTGAGTGAAGACTCAAAACAAACTTTTATGCTTGCAAAATCATAAGATTTCTTTAGCATAAAAATGTATCATTATAATTAATCTCATTAAATGTCTAAATCCCTTTATTTTACTATTTTTAGATATTGACTGGCATTTTTCTGTATTTATTTTCATTTTTATTCATCTTTTATTTTGTTGCAAGAGAAAAAGATACTTTGTACAACAAGTCCTTGTTTCAAAAAAACTGCTTGAAATAATTTGACCATGGTGAAATGTCCAATACATATCTAAAAGTAAATGATGACTACTGTAAATAGTTGACACCAGTTCTCATAGTTTACTGTTATTATTCTAGATTTAAATCGGATATTTTGAAATTATCCGGATATCATTATGCCTTCTCTCTCTTCACTTTGCTATTGTTATAATTACAATATTACAGTAGAAGACCGTTATAACGCCGACCTGTATAACGCAATTCTCTATAAATCGCACTACTTTTCGAAAGTAAACAAAAGGTTTTGAAGTTCAAAAAATCCCTCTGTTTTGCTTTGCAAAAATAAAAATTGTTAGGCAAATTAAATTTTGAAAGTTTGTTTTTCATCTTTCCATCTTATTTCAAAGCTTTTAAATTGAAAATTAGTAGGGTCTGGTGGGGTAAAGTGGTCATAAAATCGTAGGTTTTCAACTTAGGTGAATAATAAACACAATACATTCTTTAAACACTTCAACTTTTTTTGTTGTTATTTTACATTGTAATATTAAAGAACACGGTGCATTGAATTTCAGGAAAAAAAATATTGATTAAAGCAGTTTTATAACACTTTCATTTCCCTTTGTTTTTATGACCACTTTACCCCATGGGATGGGGGAAAGTGGTCATAGCATGGGGTAAAGTGGTCATAGTTTTAAAAACAACTGCAAAACCGTTACAAAAAACCCTAATTTTTGTATATTTCGGTTATTTTTATAGTTACAAGTATATGTACGAATATATACGGGTATACACGAGTATATTACACGTGTCGTGCACACATGAGTAAACATGTTCATATATAAATAGATACATGCATGCAGGTGCCTACTCAAGTATATATGTGTATACACGAGTATATAAGCATATACACGTGATTACCAACAGGAGTGTATACGTGTCTACACGAGTATAAATGTGTCACGTGTATATGCGAGTATATACGCGTATAAACGAATATCATATGCGTGTTTTGCACTTGTATTTCGAGTATATCCGTGCATACCTGAGTATATATGTGTATAGTCGACGTATATACGCATATATAAGTGTGCATACATACTTATACGAGTATACACGAGTTAATTCGTGGATGTATCTAGTGCGTGTTTCTTCATGTCTACTCACGTAAATATATATGAAAGCACGAGTATATACCTATGTTTATGTATAAACACGATTATATACCTGTTAGACGTATATACGTGCATTTATGTGTACACCAATACTTGTATCCACGTATATCCACGAGTATATCCGCTAATATACATGTATGCTTACAGAATGAATCCAAGATCTTTTGTAAAATCTAAGTGGTGTGAAAGGGGAGGATAAGAAGCAAAGAATCATAAGGAACTTATGGTCGCTGACGCGCTACATGCACAAAAGGTCAGAAACTGATGTTAGCAAAACAGGTCACAAAATTGTTATACAAAGATGATTTTACCCGACATTTTAGTTTTCAAGAAATATTTAGAGCAGTTGTTAAAAGTTACGGCCTGCAGTAGTTCTAATACAAGCATCGCAACAAAGGCACAGCGACTGATGAAAGTTTTTCAAAAGCCTCGTAATTGCAACAGAGTGATTGCGATGGATGTATTATAGCTGCCGGCCATAAATTTCATCAATAACTTGAAAACTTCCTTAAAACCTAAAATACTGTGTAAAATTGTCTTTGTGTAATAAATTTGTGACCTGTTTTGCATCAATCAGTTTCTGGCTTTATGTGCATGAAGCGCGTCAGCCTTGAGTTTGATTCCATATGTTTCTTATGATTCCTGCTTCTTATCCTCCCGTCTAACACCTTTTAATAATTTGCCCAAGAGTTTAGACTCACCCTGTATACATGTATATCATATGCTTGTATGCAAGTGTCTACTCGAGTACATACGCGTATATACGTGTCTCCCTGAGTATATAATTGTTTGTATATATACGAGTATAAGCGGGAATATAAGTGTATAGTCAAATGTATATCTATAAATAAAAAATACTTGCAGATATCCAAATACGTGTTTATTGATGCATTCATCTGAATACGTATATATACGTGCCTACACGAGTATATGCGTATGCATACGCATATACGCAACCCTGTTTATTGTAAAAACAATACATATTAAGTGAAATTAATGTTTAATAAATTTATATCTGCTTTATACTTAAAGGTTAAGTGATTAACAATATTCATTAAACCTAATATTATGACCACTTTACCCCATCTTACATAAATTGTTCCAAAAAATTCTTCAAAATAGATTCAGCTAACTGCTAATGAGAAAGGGTTCTTCAGACATGTAGGAAGCTTCCTGTGCAGTCAATCTGTTCATAATTCTAACAAACAAAATTTCCCAAGAAAGTTAAAAATGGGGTTTGGATTTTAAAAATTTTCATATTTACACAAAATATTTTTTTTTACCAAATAAAATTTTGCCAGTTATAAAATTTTGTATTCCAAATGTAGTTTTTAAATGCACTACCCTAAAATAAAATTTTCACATTCATTCGAACATTAATTTTGAAGCTATAGGCATTTATTTGAATTATGACCACTTACCCCATTGACCACTTTCCCCCACCAGACCCTACTCATAGTAAACAGAAAATACCAGATGGCTCTTGAAAGTGCAGCCGTTATGCAAACCATGAAGCTAGCAGAAGTGCAGGATTTTGATTGTGAAACATACTTATTTGTGAATAACTAATTGTAATATTGCTGCTTTAATACTCATTGCAGATAAAACTCATTATGAAGTGCTAATATATAGATATATTCTGAATACTAGCTTCAAAATTTGAAATGATCTATATAACGTAAAAACCTGTATAATGCAAAAGCTCTGGTCCCAAGGTGTGCGTTATAATGGTCTTCAACTGTATTTTCTCAGTACATGCAGTTCAATGGTGAAAGTACCCAGCCTCCAATGTCAAAAATGGCAAGTGAATAGTGAGCATTGAAACTCTTATTTCTTGTTATCAGTACCATCATACCACAACTTATTATCTATTTCAAGATTCATATTTATTGGGGTGGTTGGGGTGATATATGGATATGGGAGGTTGGAAAACTGATGTAAAAGTGTAATAATAAGGTCACATTTGTACACGCAAAAATTAATGTTGGAGGTTGAGTATATTCACCATCGCTATGCAGGGGCCCAACTGACTAAAATTTTTGGACAGGGGAAAGTTCTAAAGAAACCTAATCTCCAAATTTTACTGAATGATAAATACCAAACATACTATATCTAATCAGAAGCTATATCTAATCAGAAGGGACATTTTGCAATATAAAAAAAGAAATGAAAATCAAAATTACAATGCTTTCTCAAAACTTTTCGAATCAACAAAGAAAATGTGCTAAATTAGGAAACTGTAGGGGAGGTCACAATGACCTTCCGTTTAGATGTCCCTGTTGATATGTGTGTAAGCCTATTTAAGCAGAAGTTTTGTCAAAACCGAACTTAGCTTTATATTTTAATCGTAATTTAAGCTTTTTTTTTTTTACATTGGACCTGAATTGCATTTTCAATGTCTACATAATGCAAAATAACAACACACAAAACAACTTTTGTTTTATATTTAGGTATCTTACAAAAAGGCGATGGAAGTAACATTTACTTAAAAACTAGACCCAAATTGTTACTTACTACAATGGGTAATGGAATCCGAAGGCCTCTGGAATGCGATAACTGCAATGGATCAGCAAGACATCAAATGCTCTTGGCTCCAGTTGCTCTTGCAAGTGCACCAGATGGCAGTATCTACATTGGAGATTTCAATTTAATCAGAAAGATGACACCGGGAGGAATGGTATCAACAGTAGTACAGCTCAGGTAGATATTATATGATAAATTTTAATGTTTTACATGCTACATCTTTCTTTACTCCTAAACTGATTTTGTGTAACAAATAAGCATTCATATAGCAAACCCAGTGCTGTAGTTGGAAAAAAATGTTTGGTGGAACTCATCTTGAGTTTTGGGGGAACTTGCCAAAAGAAAAAGTGGTTTGAAACCAATTTATATTTCATGTGCATTATTTTTGGAATCAAGAAACAAAGATTTGATGTTGGGGGGAGAGACACATTGTCTCCCCCCCCCACCCCAGCCCCCAACTACAGCACTGCTTATATTGTTGAAATGAATTAATCTCAAAACGAAAAGATCATTAGAGTGATTCCAATTTCTTTGTAGTAAGTTGTTTTATAAAAATTACATACATATGGGGAAGGGAACACATATGAACATTTTTTTTTTTTTTTTTCATTTCTTTCCTTTTCAAAAAATGTTATCAATTTCTCAGAGTAAAGATGTCCCAAAAATTGAAGTCTTTTTCTTTGCCATGAAATTTTTTTCAGATTTTTTTTTAAACATTATTTTTTTACTTTATGGAATTTTTTGAGATTTTTTGCTTACATATAGGGGAACATTATCTTAGTAATATAAACCAAACATTATCTTAGTAATACAAACCATGTTCACATGTAGCTCTCCCTTCTCTATATATTTATTAAGATGATCAATACTAGCTAAGATTTTTATAAATAATCTCAAAATGCAATATTGAACAGTTTTGTGATGAAAAAAGTTTTAATACAATCATTTGAGCAATTCTATTTAATACTCTAAAAGTATGCTTCAAATGAAAATAAAGCTGTTCTGTGTCCTATCAAAAAAGGAAAAACAAAATCTGCAATAATCCTTCCTAACCCATAATTCGAAAATATTTTTTTTTCTCCCCATTCAGTCAAAAATGTATTTAAAATATTCACTTGAATTTAACAAGTATACCTGACCCCTCCATGCAACCTGTAAGTCTGAGTGCATTAACTAAATTATTTACTAAATCAATAACAAAGTATTCATGAAAATGCATTCTTATCTTGAAAATCAGAGGCATTAGGTTCAATGGCATAATAATGTCACAACTAAATTAAAAATTTACATGTGTGCTCAAAGCATCGAGTACTTCATAAATCTTAAGGTATGTTTCAAAATTCTTCGAAGACAGAAAAGTTAATGGCATTTTTCAAGAAAAAACTTCTTAATTGTTAAGTTGAACTCATATGTTGCAACAGTTACAGCTTTATACATGGTTTATTTGTTCACAAAAAGAACATTAAGTAGGTTCTGAATGATTAACATTTATGTAAGAATCTAGTATTGAAACTTTTCTTGGACAAAAGAACTGTAATTTTTATTGATCAACCTTACCAATTATCAAGATAGTGAATGTGTAATAATAAAATTATCTTTCAGCACTGCTCAAGTTGCCTATAGATATCACCTGGCAGTTGGTCCAGTTGATGGAAGACTTTATATTTCCGATCCAGAAAAGCACCAAATTCTCAGAATGAAATTGCCAGAAGAAACAACGAACATTCAAGACAATCTAGAAGTTGTAGTGGGAAGTGGTGAAAAGTGCCTCCCAGGAGATAAATTTTCTTGTGGTGATGGCAGAATGGCAAAATTAGCACGTTTAGCCTACCCAAAAGGTAAAAATAATATCTTACTATAAACTGAAAGCAAATAAATTAATTAATAAATATATAAATACATGAATATATATATATATATATATACAACTGTGATTGCATATTTTTAATTATAGGCATTGCTATATCACCTGAAAATGAAATTTATGTAGCTGATGGAACAAATATCAGAATGGTGGATAAAAATGGCATCATCCATACACTCGTCGGAGATTATTACCATAAAAGTCATTGGAAACCAGTGCCTTGTGGGAGGACAGTCAGCTTGTCACAGGTAATTAAAATATCAAGCCTCATTTCTAACCTTCTGCATGAAAGTTAAGTTAAACATTCTTTTAACTGAAATATACTGCCAGCTCAGTCACTCCAGCCGAGGACTGCAGTTTCGTGCTTATTACTCCCTTGACTGGAATGACTGAGCTGGTGGTGTATTTCATGTATTTCTGCCTTAGCCCAGGCTATAGGCGGTAACTAACAGAAAATTCTTTTAATTGTATAGGCCTGTTTGTTTTAATATTCATTTAAAATGAAATTATTTTTTAGGTCAACTTAAGGTGGCCAACTTCACTGGCAATAAACCCCCTTGATGGCTCTCTCCATATTTTGGATGATCATATGGTACTTCGTGTAACACCGGACAGGCGACTCAAGGTTGTGGCTGGACGACCGCTCCAATGCGCTACTCAGATGTCTAAAGATAAGAGTGATGTATCATCAGAGATATACCTGGAATCACCCCAGAGCATAGCTTTTGCTCCTAATGGTGACTTGTACATTGCAGAAAGTGATTCTCAGATGATCAACAGGGTGCGGATGATCGGCAGTGATGGTCGGATTATCCACTTTGCTGGTGCCGAGTCAGATTGCAACTGCATGGATGATGGTTGTGAATGTTTTGATGAAGAACATTTTCTGGCATCAAATTCAAAATTGAACAGCATTTCGGCAATTACCGTGACACCCGATGGAAATCTTCATGTTTGCGATCAAGGGAACCTAAGAATACGTTCTGTAACTGCATCCATTCCAATGCCGAATGAAGCTCATGAGTATGAAATTTATGCCCCAGAAGTTCAAGAAGTATATGTTTTTAATCGACATGGACAGCACATTATGACCAAGAATCTAATAACTGGAAAAGCAATTTACACATTTTCATATAATGTCAATACCAGTTTCGGAAAGTTGAGCACAGTAACAGATGGAGCTGGGAACAAGATTTACATATTACGGGATTATAGCAATCAGGTAATGTTCACTTCTTTGGTTTTGGTCTGAATTGAATTTAGAGCATGATCTCGTATTCATCACAACATAAATATTGTCTTTGAAATTTTAAAAACACATGTACTGTTCATAATTATTAGTAAACTGGCTATTAAACTAGCAATATGTTTATTTAAATGATCATCTCTCTAATCGCAAATCACATACAGTGCTAAATGTTGCTTAATAAACTCAAAAGAAATACCATTCGACTCAATTTTAACCCTGTGTAATAATTTGTTATTCAGAATTTAAAGAGTTAAATAAAATTTATTTGTAGCAGCATTATTTTTATAATGCTATAAATTATTTGAAGTTTGTTATTTCATACATTATACTTGCACTGAACATGAACTCCAGCTGCAATGCATATTTTTCAATCAAACAGTTTTTCTACTTTCCTGAAGTTATGCTTGTCTGGGGCATAAACAAAAAGTTAGAACTCCAGAAAATGTCTACTAGCTCAGACTATTACCATTCGTATAAATTTTTAATTTTTATTTCAAGGAATTTTATAATATGTATTTACTAATTTATGAATTAGTCCTTATGATTCTTATAAACTAAATGCATCAATGTTATAACTGTTTTACACATTTACATGTTTAAAGAATAAAGAGCATTGTTTTCTTGCAGGTTAATACCATAGAAAATACACAGGGTGGCAAATGCCGACTAGAAATGTCTAGAATGGCTATGTTGCAAAGTTTTACCACACCTTCAAATTTTAAAACTCAATTTGATTACCATGGAAGCAATGGCTTGTTACGTAGCAAATCTGATAGCACTGGAAAATCTTATGTCTATGAATATGATGAGTATGGAAGGTTAACTGAAGCTGTTACTCCTAGTGGGCAGATGATTCGTCTTTCGTACAATCTAAGCATCAAAGGAGCTTCAGTTACAGTTACAAGGGATGACAGTAATCCAGTAGTACTGCTGATAAAGGGCTCTGATGTTACAACCAAAATTGGTAAGTTTCCTGTGAAAATAGAATTAAAAATATTTATAATATTTAAGTTTAATCTATTATATATTTACTACTTACTCCATCAACTCTTATAAAAATAAGAATGTATAATTCAGAGCATCAACTTGTAGCTACTATGTATCTCTATTTAGTGTGCACA
The DNA here is from genome assembly GCF_026930045.1 of Uloborus diversus. Taxonomy (NCBI): domain Eukaryota; kingdom Metazoa; phylum Arthropoda; class Arachnida; order Araneae; family Uloboridae; genus Uloborus; species Uloborus diversus. The sequence goes on along the minus strand of NC_072732.1, from coordinate 159,109,768 downwards.
GAACCTATTTAAAAATATAGAATTTTTTCATCATTTTTAAAAGAACATTTCTATTAATTGATAAGAAATATCTGTAAGAAAGGATGTTGCTATTTAAATTAATTTGAAAGTATTAACTCTATAACAAGTTATAATCAAACCTTTATGACATTATGCTTTGCAGTTGTAATATTAAAATTGGAGAAATTTAGGAAAAATATGTAAATTTTGTTAACACAGCATGATGAATGAAAAGCAATGAATCAACGAAAACCACATAAAAAAGTAAATTAGTTGCATATTAAATGCATGACATTGAGAATTTTTCATTCTAAATTTATACATTTAATATTTTTATTCACCGTCGATTTATTTATTTCTTTAAAGATGTCATGACTGAATTTTGAATTTTGTTTTCCACAGTAGATAAAACACATAAGAGGCAGAAAGATATATAAACATATTCATTAATCACTAACATTAAAGTTTTTCTTTTTGATTTTAGCTTTTTTGCTAAAGAACTTTTGAATTTGGCTTAAATCCTGAATACTATTTGTATTTGACGCACCACAACCCCCTTTTTTTTAGTTAGTCAAATTACTACTAGAGATATTTTACTACCAATAGTATGTAACTCTGAATGCTTCTTGTTACAACCCATACATAAAATGACTAGATAGTACTGGGGTAAATAACAAAATGCATTAACGAAAACATAAGATAATTAAGTACAAACCTATTCACGAAATGCACCTCTTCCTATTCATGAACCTCTCTTTCTGAGTGATCTATTCATGAACCTCTTCCACCTGTCCCATTTAAAAAAAGACAGTTATATTCAGATGAATTTAATCTGCAGAACTCCCGCTTCCCTTTTATATTGTGATATTGTTTTCGAAAATTGAAAGCAGTTTCATTGCCTTTCCAGGTGCAGCAGAGAAAAGAGTAACTCAATTTCCAGATGGCAGCCTCATCTTAACATCACCAGATTCCAGTACTGTTGAAGTTGATACAGCAACAAGTCCAATTCTTAATGACGTAAATCCTCAGATTTCAGAAATTTATCCATTACCTACCAAACTTAAGGCTACATTAAGTGAGGACAACGTACAACACCTGGAGTGGAAGTATGTTATCAAGAAAACTGGCAAAGGACAAGCTCGTGAAATTACACACATAGGGAAAATATTGAAGGTAATCTTTCATGTTTTGGGCATTTCGAAAATAGTTCTTTTCATAGACAAGTGCAATAAAATTCACTCTGGCATGATTAATATAATTATACTTCACTAGACTATATATAGTTTTGTAGAATTCTCCACCAATTCAAGGTAAAATATAGATGAGCAAATGACACAAATACTTTCACTTTGAAAGTAAATACAATGTAATTGATGGATTAATTCAGAACATTTTAAATTATTCCAACTAAGATTATAAATAATCTTAGTTATAAATAATCTTAATTTGAAGCAACACAAAATAGATCTAATGGTTTATCGGAAAGTATAAGAGTGTTAGAGAGTTTTAAAAATCTTATTGTGATCAAAAAGGTTTCAGAAAAAATGTTTCAGTGTTTCAGCAATTTTGCAACCTTATTCTTGTATTATGTATTGTACTTTTACATGATATGTACCAAATATCATGTAAATGCATATTTTAACTAGTGTTATGCTATATTTAGAAACTGCAAGTGATTGAAAGTATAAGTTACAAACAGGACAAAATAATGTACAATTCTCACCAACAATGACAGCCACAAAATCATATCACAGATCCTCTGTTGCATTATTGGTTTTGGTTTTACATATTTTAATTAACCTACCCTTGAGCTGCTAATTGCTCACTGATCATCCGCAGGACCATGATTTGGTGATTAGACTATGACATAAACACAGAATAAAAGTTGATTGCTACAGTTTGGCTAAAATAATGCTAATAATAAGTGTCAGAAAATATTTCTTAAGGATACTTTTATCTCGTTTTTGATAATAATATACATTTTTTATGCCTCTAGGTAAATGGGGATGTCCTTTTCTCAGTTGAATTTGATCGAGCCGAGCATAGTGAAACAGTGTATGACAGAAATCAAGTGCCACTACTGACTGCTCACTATGACATACTAGGACAACCCATGCAATGGAAACCTGCTCATAACTTCACTGGCATACGCCTGGATTATGATCGCTATGGGAGGCTAGCTCACTGGGAAAGGGGCTACCTTTCTGAACGGTATACCTTTGACATGCAAGGAAGATTAGCTGAAATAAGGCATGCAGATAATACTGGAATAATGTACAAATATGATGAAGGTGCAATTAACATGGTAAGTGAAAAATGGAGATTAGATTAAAGACAATATCTTAAGCAAAATAAATTGTTCTCATTTGATACTACAGAACCTCGCACAATGACAAAAATTTAACTATGAGGATTTCCTTCCTTCCCAGAGCAATACTAACTGTTGCTCTGTAAACAACCATCCTGAAATTTGCTTGCTTTCTAAACAGTTCTTTTCTACATCCTAAAAAAAGAACAAATCTCTTTTTTAAATTGCATTTTTACATTTAATTTGATTGATTCAACCACAAATAATGCCTTACTACTATTATAAATGAAAATAAAATCCTGCACATATTTATGTTTTTAACAGCCTTCTGTTTTCTGTTTATTAAACACTATTGCAGTTTAGTTTACCATCATTGCAAATTTTAGCCCTTAACTAGTTGCTATTCACAACACATTGATTTTTTATGTATTTGATGACATTACTCATTTTGTAAGAAACTTCCATTAACCTATTACCTTTCGAATAAGTTGTCTGGAAATCGTATTGTTTTAATAGGGAAATTGTGCAAGATGTTTAGTAAAAAATTAATGTTCCTGCCGAAATAATAAAAGAAAATGATTACAAATGTTTTGGAATTAGCTGAAGCACCTTTTTCCAATGTATAATGGTATGAGCCATGTGTATGCAGCTTTTATTCCTACTGGTGTGCTTAATGGTTAATTTCTCAAATGTATCCACTTTTTTAAAAGTAAAAATTTACTGCTGAAACCAAAAAATAATATTTCAATGCAGGTTTTATTATAAAATACAATGTTTTTCTTTAGGTACTGTAGTTTTCAAAACAAATTTTTAATCAGTACGCTTTTCAGTCAGCAAGTTTCAAAAAAAAAAAAAAATCTAGAACAAAAAAACATCTAAAGCAGTGTCATAAATAAAAAATTGATCTCCTATAGTCAGCTAATGTGTAGTACATTTAAACACAGTATAATAGCATCAAATGATGTACTCAAAAAAAAAAAAACATTGTGCTTTTGAAATACGAAGGAAATTCTGACTATAAGTTTTTTTCCCCTTTTGTTTTGGTTATTTCAAATATTAATGAATTATTTTTTTAATTTAATTTTGAATTTTAACTTGATTTCAAATTACTTTTTTCTTCTTACAGCCGAGTGAAGTAATTGTTCCAAGTGGAAGCAGATACCTTTTGCAATATGATTCTTCAGAAGGTCTTCAAGCAATAATAACACCAAATGGTCATAAACATGAATTAGCTTTTCAAACATCATTGGGTTTTTACAAAATGCTTTACTTGAGCCCTGGAGTGAAATATCCTTTTGTGACACACTTTGGTGATGATGGTCAACTATTAGCTAAATTATACCCTGAAAATAATGGTAGGGTTGTATATCTGTATAATGAAAATGGCAACATACGAACTGTTTTCTGTGGAGCTGAAAGAACAGACTTCCTGTATGTGGACCAAAAAGTTTTGGTTCGATCTTGGACAAAAACAGTGCCAGAGCTGGAGTTACGAGCTGATTTCCGTTACCATGGTAGTCTGATTCAGGAAGAAAGGTTTAGAGTTAGTAGCCGAAGTGCTCTGAGCAATGCTAAGCTCCGCTATCAGTATGAAGGTCACATGAGTACAGTTGAAGTAGAGATTGGGTCAAAGATAATCGGAGAAATTCGCTATCGCTATGGTGTGCAGTCTGGCAATCTAGAACAAGTACAACAATTTTTAATACATCGACCAAAAATTAATAATGTGTTTATTCAAGACGACCAAAGGCATTTCTCAAAAACAATAGCACACGACTCATATGGAAAGATATCCTTATTAGCTATAAGTTTATGGAATCGTGAAGTATTTTCTCTCAACATTCGCTATGACAACCGTGGTAGGGTCAGACAAATCAGCACTAAAGCTGGACATGATGTTTCTGTGGAAACAAACAATTGTACCTACACACCAGATGGCTATTTGAGTGAGGTGTCTGGTAATCGGAATTACAGGTTTTTGTATGATGTGAATGGCAACATGAAAACATTTTGGGAAGATGAACATCAGTTAACTTTAAAATACGATGATGGCGACAGATTGATTGGTTACAATGACATGAATTTGTATGAAGTAGATGGCAGAGGTTTTCTTGTGAGGAAAGGACAAGATAAGTTTACTTTCAACGCAAAATCTCAGTTAATTCATTCAGTGCAGCCTGGTCTGTATGAGGTTACGTACTATTATGACGCTATCGACCGACCAGTTGCATGGAAAGATCACAAGGGAAACATTACGCAATTCTTCTATACCAATCCTAAAAATAAATATCAAGTCACTCACATCCATACAACTCAAAATAAATTGACATTATCATTTGTTTACGACACCAATGACCATTTGATGTACATGGAGGACACATTATCAAACAAATATTTTGTTGCAACAGATCATTTAGGATCACCTGTAATGATATTCACCTCAGATGGGAAGATTGTAAAAGAGATTAAAAGAACACCCTTTGGAAAAGTTGTTCATGATTCCAATCCATCATTTATGATATTTTTAGATTTTTGCAAAGGCATTAGAGATCCATACACCGGGTTGCTTTTCTTCAAAAGTCGAGCATATGATCCAGCAGGTGCGCAATGGTTGACTCCAAACTGGGAAGATGTGCCCAAATATATATCTAAGCCATATATGATTCATCTTTATCGATTTAAAGGAAACAATCCGATAAATGAAGATGAGGACAACTACCATTTGGATGGTAAGAATGTTTTACTGCATATACTTTAAAACATTAACTCTCAATATCATATGCCTAAATTATATTACAAGTAATTCAATTGAATATTAAGTTGGGGGGAAAAAATCAATTATTACTATGATAATACAGTAGAGGGACTACAGTGAGGAGTACAGTATGATAGTACAATAAGGGACACTAAGGGTACTGGACAAATTGTCCCTTAAATAGGTATCCCTTCTTCGGAGGTAGATTAATTTATGCATGCAATGTAAAATCAGTATAATTTCATAATAAATGTAAACTAATAACATTTAAAAGTATTGAAAAAGTTTCATATTTACTAAATAAAATTCAGAATTATTCAAAGTCAAAATTTTTTTTTAATACGTTCTGTAGTATCTAAGTATTGTAACAGATTTTTATAAATTACAATTTTGAATTAATGTGTTATATGGATTTGTTTAATGACATGTAATTTACAACACAAAACACAGTGTGATCACATTTTTTTTTCTATACAAAGCTTGTCAGGGGCGGCACACGCACACTATCTGTTGGGGCTGAGCTTGTATGAAGAAATTAATCAGAGGGCAAAAGCATGAATGTAGGTCTCGGCAAAAATTTTAGAATACATGTTTGTGTATTTTCATGTTAATGTCAAGACACACACACTTTTACCACTTAATAATTTTTAACAAAAAGTGAACCTTGAATTCCAATAAAAATTCGATATTTCTAATACATTTATATATATATATATTTTTTTTTTTTTGTAATTTTTCTTTGACTGTCCCTTAAATAGAGTGTCCCTTAATTAGAGACAAATACATGGAGGTTCCTATTCAAAGGGACTGGGACCAGAAAAAGTGTCCCTTAAAGGAGGTACCACTATTAGATTACTTTTTAATAATTCTTTTAAATACTGCCCATAGTAAATATATATATACAAAAAAATCCCTCTAATGTGGACACTACCAGGATGATCTCTTTTAGTCCGCAATAGAGGGGTGTCCGCAGGACAGGGGTTTTAATAACGTTATTTGCTTTGGAATCGGGGAATTAAAAATTGCCCGCAAAAGAGGGGTGTCCGCATTTGGGGGTGTCCGTTAGAAGGGGTTTTACTGTATATACATAAAAAATGTATAGTATCTGAGCCTACAACTCAGAACTATCTGCAGGAGAGTTCCTGGGGGTTGGTGAACGATAGGAAACAGTGAGCATAAAAAATATTTTAATCAATCCTAATTTTACTTGGCTGCCAACGGAGAAAAAATAAATTATATCATGTACATCTTTAACAATTATGAAAAAGTTTTTAATCTATTTTAAGTATATGAATCAGATTGTATGAATGAGTTGTTTGGATTTCAGCTTCGCTTGCTAACACTAACACTACTTTAATTTCTTCCATTCACAAGATGAATTTCAAACATTTATTTTTTAAATTATTACTATTTCCAGTTTTCATTACATTTATAAAATTCTCAAAATGTAATGACTGCAAACAGTACATAAGAATTTAGTTTTCAAATGCATATTCTTATAAAAATGCATGATGCCACAATTTTTGTTACCCTTTCCCTTTTCCATGTCACAAACTCACAATTTCATTCCTACCCCTCCCTCCTCAAAGCATGACTCATTTGTGAACATCCCATGAAATTGAAATTCATTAAATCAAATAGCATTGTTTCTTTAAGACATTTTGACACCTGATAGCTGTTGATAAAATCATCAAAGTTGGTAAATTAGGGTTTTGTAAAATCAAGCGTCAACTGTACCTTGCTATTGATATGAAATGCATGCCGTGCTTGACCTAATCAATTATTGTAACACTGAAAATACTTTTCAGTTGATTCTTATATTTCATCTTTTATATTTTATTAGATCTAGGAAAATGGATATCAGCATTTGGTCTTGGGAAGTTCAACGCTCCAATAACACAGCCTACCAATTCTAAGCCTGAAATGAGTTATTATGTGAAGCCAAGTTTGCCTGTGATATCAGGTTTGAGTTGTACAGCTGATGTTGTTTCACGAGAATTCTTTCAACTCACAACTGTTCCGAGAACTGAAATTCGGGGTCACATTAGTGGAAGTAACTTACATCCGCAATTAGCAAACCTCCCATCAGTGCTGGGTGATGGCTTACTGCTTTCGAGAAGCAAAGATCGTGCAATTATTCATGTTCTGAGTGACGCAAGTCCAATTCTGAGGGATGTTGTGACTAGTGTACTTAATGACACAGAATATGTTGGACTACATTTTTCATTACATGGTCAAGATTCCTTCTTTCTGGTGCAACCAGATCAAAAACGTGTACAAGAAGATTGGGACCAGCTCCAGAGATTAGGAACTATGTTTAATGTCACCATGCATTCTGGTGAAGGGCATGTAGATCTCAGACTGCGCAGCCCTGCAATATTGCTCAATATTCGTTATGGTGGAGACTTGGAGGAGGAAAGAAAGAGACTTTTGAGTCATGCTAGAAGAAAAGCTGTGAAAGATGCTTGGCAAAGAGAAGTTAAACTTGTGCAACAGGGCCTAAGAGGCAGTAGAGAATGGACAAAAGCTGAAAAAGAGGATCTACTTACAAAGGGTGTTGTGTCAAACTATTATGGCACAGACATTCATGATGTAGAAAAATTTCCTCAACTAGCTGATGATCCAACAAATATTGTGTTCCGAAAGTGTAAGTAAATTATAAATATTTTTAATTATTTTATTATTAAAAATTACATGTCTGTTTTAAACAACACAATTTTATAAACCATGCACAAAAAAAAGTATTTATGTGCATCAAATTGTACTGTTCAGAAGACTTTGACCTGGTGTTAAAGAATTGCTATAACAAGAGTTTTTCCTTCTTTTGTTTATTTGTTGTAGAACTAAGCACAATCAATGGTATGTCTACAAAGTGTTAATTTTATTGTCTTTACTTTTTGGTTATTTTTATTTCAGAAAACCTGTTGAATTTCATATACTTAAACAGCTTAATGAATTTAATTAGGTTAAAATCTTCAAAAGTTTTGAATTAAGTCTATTATAAGAAAACATTCTTTTGTTATTGATCGTCTTTTTATTTTCTGCATCACTTTTTATTTTTTGTTGTTCAATACATTTTAATTGCTGCTTGTTTTTATGTAATTTGTATTAGCTTTCAACGAGTCAAAACTTATGGCATATAATCTTAGTGTTGAATGGCTTGGAATCTCATGATAGTGTTTTATTTTGGAGCTCCGGTTACCATAACTCTTTATATATATATAAGCTGTTTAAACACAATTTTTTGGATTATTTGAGCAACCCCACTTTTGAAAGGAATGAGAGAGAGGTAACGCAGGGACATAGAGTTTAATTTATATTGCTTGCATTTATTAAATCAGCAACACTTTAAGGGAGGATCAAGACCTAAAAGACAATGGGGAAAATATAGATTTTAAAGCTGCACTATGGAAGTAACAGGAAACAAGAAAACCATTGCTACTTAGCTCTAGTTGGATGGTCATTTTCAGGATTTTCACTCCAGTAAAAGTGATAATACTAAACCCCTTAGATTAACACACAACACTCAGCTTCAAAGCATACAAAAAGATTTACAGAGTTCTTCAAGGTTCTAAAGGTGGAAATTATCAGTCAGAATTTAGTTTTTAGTCAAAAGTGAGGAATTCAGTTGATTTCTTTCCTGCTAATAATGCGCTACCCCAGAGCATCTTTTTTTTTTTTTTTCTTTCATTTGAAAATCAACTTCATAGAAAGCAGGAATGTTTTAAATTGCTAGTTAAGGAAAAAACATTTTTTTTTTTTTTTTTTAGTATGAACTAAAAAAAGGAAGTTCTGTTTTCCTATCATTATAACCTTTTCTTAGTCAATAATTCAAAATTATGGAAATTAAATCTAACCAAGAACATAAAGTTTTAAACTAATTTATTAAAATGTATTTTATTATTAGTTATTGTGTATTTTAAAACTATTCTGGTTACGACTTCGCTAAACTCATCACAACAATTTAGTGGCTGACATGAAGAAGACAGTAAGTCCCAAAACGTAACTTTACAGATTAAGCAAAATAGGCTAGGCCAAGCATTGTGGACAGCATGCAAGAGCCATCTTCCATCGTTTGTAGGAACTAAACCACTTTGCTAATTGGCTTATTGTTTATTCCATGACATTGGCTTGAGCGCTTACTGTTTTTTCCGTGAAAAAAACAAACAAACAACTTGAAATTTGTGATTTAATCTTCCCCATGTTAGTCCCTCAATCGTCGATAGTCCAAAGGGCGATGCAATAACACAATTTGACTGTATATGTTTGTATATAGCAACAATCATACTTCATATTTTTATTCGATGAATAGGTATTTCTTGTGCTATTTGAAAAAAGAGTAAAAGCACTTATATATATATTCGTGAGCAGCAATTTTCACAAAAATAAAAACTAATGTGGTTTTGCGAGCTGAAAATGTTACAAATTTTATATGAATGGAATTACATCCTTAAAAAATATATTTTGTGAGGCTCAAATGTTTGAGATTACGACAGGCTTACAAAGATTAAAAGCCACCCGAAGATAAATGCTTTACAGCAATTATGCACAGGTGTTGAAAATTTTTTTTTTAATTTCCATTCATCAAACATAAAAAGTTACAAACATTTGCATGGCTTAATTATACACTTCAGTACTTTGATACATTATCAGTTCATCTATAAAAACACCCATAGTGTTTTAATTCCCCATGTGATAAAAATTCAAATGTTATAAATCAAATTGGTCCAGTGGTTACGCTTTATTGTCTTTTACAAAAGCAACCTGGGATCAACACCCTAAATCACTAAAATTAAAGATAATTTTCGTGTATAAAACCCAATTTCTAATTTATACGAGCAACGGATTAAATGAAAGTTGAAAAATAATCAACAGAAATTACATTTTTGCGCCGGCATACATCTTTATTCTTCTGCAATTAACTTGATTCGCAACATTAGGGGGCTTTCGTTTTGACAGTGTAATCTACTTCACTTGAATGATTTTTACTGAAGCTAAAAAACCAAGAATGATAATCAAGAACGGAGCAACCACCTATCTACACAGCCCTCAACAATAGATTCCTTATGAGTTTCGTAGCAACCTTTAGTGAACATAATTTTCTCCTCTAATTTTCATTTTTCATGAGACAAGCAGTCTGAAGTGGAAAAAAAAATCTACGAATGTCTCGAAAAAAATTTCGAGCTATAGAGATTTCTTCGATATATAGAAACAATTTTTCTATGTAATGAACATAGAAAGTTGCTGAAATTTCGATATATAGAAAATTTCGATATGTGGAAGTTTGATATATGGAGGTTCGACTGTATTAATATTAAATTAAGTTCAATTATTACTTAAACATGTTAAACTTGTACGGAATTAGTTTTATACATGTTAGTCTCACAAATATTAATACAATTTTTCAAACATTGTTGATGATGAAAGTTACGTATGTGAACATCCAGATATAATAATAAAAATATGTCATTGTCTTTCAGAAATGGAACATTTTCCTCATCCAAATTTTATCTGTGATCTGTGTATATCAAACTACAGGGATAAAATGAACGCTGACTGCCTTATCTAAAACAGTCTCAAGTTATTATATGAATTCTTTGACACAAATGTTTAAATTGTTTCCTGACAAGAGTTTTTTAAGTAAGTAACACAACTCATTGTCTTTATTGTGGTTTTTTAAGCATATGACTGCAAAAGTTAAGTGTTTCCAAAAAAAAAGAACAATACACACATATCTATCATTACAAAAGGATATGAGTTCATACGATGACTTCTCTTGATCTCACATACACAGTTTAAACTATTTAGGGGAACCTTTTGAAACTCTCTGACTGTCTTAGGTTGTTGACCTACCTAAGTATTGAAATGAAAAACCTGAAAAAAAAAGCATATTTGTGGAAAAATTAGATTTGGAGATACTACCTACTTTTGCCACACGCTTTGTCTTCTTAACGTTTTGTCTTCTTAACATTCAATTTCTAACTGTGCCATAAATACTAACAATGCAGTTTCTAACAATACTAGAAAACTTTTTGTTTATTTTCCATGCAAGTGATATAAAGAGAGTTTTTTGCATTACATGCAGGAGGTGCCATGCAAAAGCAAACAGGTCCGCTTTAAAAGACTTTTGGGAAAACACGAAAAATTATTACTTATTTAATGCTGGGCTTTACTCCAACAAAAAGTTGTTAATATTGTTCAGTTTGTATCTAATGTTAATATTTCACATCATGTTTTAAATAGAAATATGCTAATTATTTACTACTAACTATTCAATGTGTTCTTTTCTGCTTTAAGAAGGTAGATATGTTCTCTTTTGCCTGGACAATGTGTTTTCTCAATTTAATATACAGCCTGATAGTTTCAATTTTAAATGTAATCTGTTGCAATAGCTGCAAACATCACTATCTGGTAATTTAAAGCGATTACCCCCTGTTGCATTGTTGGAGTCACATGACTGGACTACAGTTTTTAATTGGCTGAAGTGGATTTGTTCTTGTTTGCTTAGGACACATGTACGGATATGTTCTTTTATGCACAGAACATCAATTTTCAAAGCTGCAAAATAAAAGGATATGATTTTTTTAAAGTGAAACCAACTACATTACCATATGGGTTGAGGTTCACAAATAAAAATCAGTCATTACTTCAACTTTATTTTTGTGGATACGTTTGCTTTTGCATGGCACCTCCTCAGTTGTGCTAATTGTTGCACTTCAGATAAATTTTTAACTCTACTTAAAAAACATTTTGAAGCATTTAATACTTAAAATATTGTAGTCAAATAATTTTTAGAGCCTTCAGTAAAAGTTGTTAGACTGAAATATATATATATATATATATATATATATATATATACAAACATCAATAGAAAACAAACAGACAAGGTTACAACACAGATAAATGACAGAGATGAAGCCAGTACTCTTCAGCAGTGGAAACTTCATCCTATGGTCGAAAGACCAAAAATTTTAATACTAAAACTAAGAATAGGATGTCTATTTCCGAAAAAGTCAACATTTGGGATTACATTGGGCAAAAGCACCACATGTGAAAAATGAATGCAGATTTTTGGAACTAAGACCTAAAACTAAGCACTGGGGTTTCGTCTCGGACATTAGAAGCCAAGGCTATCAATAATGTCCCTCCACCGTACCGCCAGCAAAAATCAAAAGTCTTACCTGTGTCCGGGTGAAAAAGTAAAATGCGCGTTCATTGGGGCCATTTCCGTGCCAGTCGATAAAAATGAAAACAAAATCAATCAAATAAATATAAAAACTAAATAAATAAGTGTGTCATCCATAAAAAAAAGTTCCAAAGACATTCCAGGTCGACCGAAAAACTTAATTCACAAAAACATCATCAACTGGAGTTCAAACATTTGGTTTACTCTAGAAAAAATCATACATGTGACAAATAAGATGGTTACAGGGAAGCGAAGTGTTGGTTAAAGGCAATACTAGAGAAAATATTATTTATGAGATAATTTGGGAAGTGGTTTTCAAGTAGTTTATTTTTAAGTAGATTAATTTCTTGGTTGAATGCTATAACCGTGCTGCAGATTCTTTTAATTCTGATGGCTTGCGAAACAATGATGCCAATAAAAACTTTTTTACTGAGGTAAGAAGAAAAACTTGGCAGACAGTTAACTTTGAATTTTATCATAAATAGTGGATTCACAGTTGAAGTCAATAGTAATTTTAATGTCAAGGAAGTTAAAAATTTTACTATTAGAACTAGTCTTTTTTAATGTGAGGGAGTTATGATAAATATTTTTGCTGAGTTCAGAAAAGTTGGAGTAGTTGATACATAATAAATCATCAATATATCTGCAACAAAAAGGTGTAGTACTAGGATTATCAATAGAAAATTTTCTTTCATAAAACAAAAGAAAAAGGTTAGTTAGTGTAGAACTAAAGTTAGCACCCATAGCAATACCATTAATTTGTTGAAAGCAAGAATTGCCATTTTTGAATAGTTGATCACATTAATGCTGTTATCGATTATCCAATATCATTTCTCTTGACAGAGCTTAAGTTGGTTTAAAATCTTTTTTAGATAAAATTCAAGTTTAATAACGAGATTTCACATTACTTAACATGCTCGACATCTTTCATCTAGAAACATTTGATTTTGAAAATCTGTTTACCAACATTCGACTCAATGAACTGCAATTTACAGTTACTGAACTTTTTAAAACTGTCAATACTTCACTCAATATCAATGAGGTTTTTTTTCTTAAACTTTTTAAATTTTGCATCTTGAACAACTATTTCAAAAATGACAATTCTTGCTTGCAACAAATTAATGCTGACATCCTTAGTGCTGACATCCTTCTTTTCATAGAAGCTGCTGAGATCACCAATTGCCCTGCCAACAAGTGCATCTTACGACAGGAGTTGGAGGATTTTTGGCCTAGTTAATCACACATATATTTTAAAAGAATGTTTTACTAAAGCTATTAATGCATATTTCTAGAATGAACAATATTACATTATAACCGGGGTTCTCAAACTGGGTGGTGCGGCACCCTAGGGTGCCGTGAAGTGTTCATGGTATCAGTATACAGTAAAACCCCTCTAATGTGGACACTAACAGGGCGATTTTTTTTGTCCACAACAGAGGGATGTCCACAGGATAGGGGTTTAATAATGTTATTTGCCTTGTAATCGGGGTTAAAATCGGGTAAAATTTTTCGAATTTGAGGGGTGTCCGTTAGGAGGGGTTTTACAGTATATGTTAGGTGAATTTGTTAAATAAGGTCATTTAGACCAATAAGGCCATCCCAGGTTATCAAATGCGGTTCAGTATATATTGATGTAAAATACTCTTTCAATTTTAGTTTGATAGTACTTGGGGCATTTTGGGCTTCAACTCTGCCTTAGGTAGAGGCTTTTCTTCACTAAAACTAGTGAAAAACATAGTTGAAAATAAATTTTGCACTTAGTATAGTTTTGTTCTTGGATTTTATACATCAGCTGATGAATATGCAAAAGCTGGATTGATATTAGGCTTTGAACCTTAGAGTAGCCTTATTTGGCACACTTACCACAAATAATAGAGATGGACTAGGGTGTCATGAGAAAATTCTAATTCTTTAAAGGGTGCTGCGAGCCGAAAAAGCTTGAGACCCCTGCATTATAAGCATCTTTTTAATCAATTGCTACAAGCTACATCACTATAACTGAATGATACACACTGAATTAAGGGTGAACTATGGCATAGGAGTTCATCAATTACATCCCCATTTTAAAAAAAAACTGTCGCAACGATATAATGCATACTTTGTTAAAATTTATCATTATTCACTCTTCTATTAATACCAAACATATTAAAGAAAGAGTTAAATATAGGTATATTTTGAAATAACTATACATTTATGAGGCTTTTTTCTTGATATTGGAAGCAGTTATGCAAGTTTAATAGTATATTTAAGAATCAGAAAATTTCTTTCAAAATATGTAGCAATAAACTGTTAACGTATTGATTATGACTAATGATTTTTTTTTTCAGGACAAATTGCCATTATCCCTGTGGTTTTTATAGACTTTTATTTATACTTCAGATGAGTATATATCTAATTGTGCATGTAGAAAAAGTATAATTTTATGTCTACAGCAACTTTAAAAAGAAGAAGAATGTGATCTACAAAAAATTATCTTCACTAAATGCAAAGAAAATATATTATGATTGAAAATATTTATCAAGCTTACTTTGTTCAACTAATGTGAATGAATCTTCCAATTAATTACAAGATTTACTGAAAACGTCCAAGTTTTCATCTGCCTTAAAAAGTAATTATTATTAAGTACTGTAAATATTCTTAAGGTACAGCAACGCTACTATATAACATGCAGGGTATGTTCAGTAAAATTGAATCGTCAAAACAAAATCAAAACTTATTATGTATACAAAGAAAAAAATTAACGTTTATGTACAATTGCATGTAAAAAGAAAAACTATATAATATGTTCTAACATTTGTAAACAAAATTTTTAAATATTTATCTTCTATAATATATGTATTCACAAAACATTTATACATACCTTTTCCTCTTGAGTAAAAATTCATATAAAATCCATTTTAAAATTCATATAACTGTAGATATTTTTCATACCAAACCTATAAATGAGATTATGTAAGATATTTGTATTAACATAATTTTTATTAAAATTCTAGTCATGTTAAGTCTTACATTACAGTTAAAGATCAAGTTCAAAAAACATATTTTTAAAACATAAAATCAATAACTGTTAAATGAAGTACAATTGAATAACTGATAATTGGAAATATTTTTATATAAAAGAGTTAGGTTATCTACTAACAAGTTATCTGATTTAAAATAAGAATTCAAAGCACCATATAATGTATGTTTTACTGTACTTTGAAATGGTGCTTTGACAAACTTACTTACAATAAACATTTTATTTACTTTGACTTGCAATAAACATTTGAGTAAATGCATGTTTTAAATGAATAGAAAGTACTGTACATTAGCTATTGAACTGGATTATTATCATAATTCTTCAGAATTTATAAAAACGTATTCATTTTACGTTTGAAAAATGAACTAGATAAAAAAAACTTTACTTTTCTAGCAAAAAATCTAACTCATTTACAGTTATATGCTAACATTAAAATCAAATTAAATGATATGCTGACATAAATAATATTATGCTAACATTAAAATAATTATTTCAAACATATATTTGAAATTCAACAGAGGCAGTTAAAACTTTCCTCACAGAAAAGTAATTTTCATGATAATCCAGTATAAAAGGTGCATTTATGGAAAAAAAATTGCATGCTAGATTACATTAAAATTTTATTAATTATTTCATAAATAAAATCTTATAGCATTGTATAATGTTAAATGATTATTGTATGGACACTTTATGAATTTATTTATTTATGACGATATGTTTAGTTACAAAGTTACTTTTCTCTTAAATTTTGAAACTACATGATATTTTAAGCATCAGAAATTACTTGTTTGGTGTCATACATAAAATGTGTGCGCTGCTTCTTAAAATGGATACTCATATTAAAATGTGGACAATCAAGTCATTGAAAATCTGAGTTGATACTGTTACAGTGCTGGACACTTTCAATTTTTAAACTCTTCTGTGTTGTCCTCTTGTATATTTTGTGGCCGTTGTAGGTCACTTGACATTTACTCAATTAAAGCATGAAAACTTTCATCTTGGTGAAAACCACTGAGTAAAGATTTTTCCGTCGAATTGCAATGCCGAATTGTTTTAATTTATGCCACAGACTTAGCTGTGGTTACTTTGTACATAATGTTCATAGCTATTGCCTTGTAAATACTTGCCTATACATAAACTATTATGAAATGTTTGTACTTAACTGTTGTGCATTTTATTATTTAACTATCACTCATAATTAAAGCAATTTTAATAAATTGGACCAAAATGAGCTGTGTTGAAAGCATTACATTTTGGATTTCTCACATAAAACACGGGAGACACTTGATTTGAAAAAAGGGGTTGCTCATTTTGTAACATAACATGTTAAGTCCACAATGAAAAAACTAGATGACAATTCCACGAATGAATATTACTCTGGGCAGATAAACAGTAGTGTTTACAAATATTTTATTTAATTTTTCCCCCTTCTTTTTGTATTTTTGTCATTTATGTAACTTAAGGGCTATTTCAAAAACTTGCTTATTTGGTTTTCGCTGAAAATAAAGCATGAAAAGCGCATAAAGTTAAAACATTTTCCAGTGCTCATAAGAAACCAAAATCTTGATTTTTCAAACATTTCAAAAAATTATTTTCGTAGATACTACCATTTACCTGCCAACCGCAGAATAATAGCTTTATCAATTTGACACTCGCGTGTCTGTGTGTGTCATTCCTTTTTTCCACAGAAACTAATATGTACAAATAATAATAATAATCAGGTCAATTTGGAGTTCATGAAAAAATATGCATTCAAATTTAAAATATATTAACAAACGAATGCTTATAAGTTCTTCATAATTCAACTACTTGCTCTTAGAGGGTAATTTAGATATGTTAAGACCTGATATATGAGAGACAATCAATAGTATACTCTTCTAACGAATCTTCGAAGACAATTTAAGAATATTTACAACACATTTTTAAACTAGTATGTTGTGGCCATCACGAAACTTTCTTCTATATTTTTCTTTTTTTTTTTTTCTGATCCCTCCCCATGCTTGACGATGAAGCAATATTCCCAACAAAAATGAAATTACACATGCAAAAACTTGACGACCATCCCAATGTCTGAATTGTTGCAAAAGCAAAGCAAAGAGCGAAAATTGAAAGTTATTTTAAAAGCCTTGCTTGAATTAATTACAAATATTTTATTTGTTAACAAATATAAGATGGCAGCAGTTAAAAATTTTAATTCATTGAGATAATATTTCCGATCATTTCCATACAATTAAAATCACGAGAAATACGCAGACGACAATCTATTACGATTTATCTTTCTTATTGTTGCATTAATAAAACTATTTTTATTCGCAAAAAAAAAAAAAAAATCAACACCTCTTGGAGCGATTGGAGTCAAAATTGAACCAAAGCCTGTTTACGTATGGATTCACATATATTCCAAATTTCAAACAGAACGTAGCATTACTTCTTGAGATAGGGCACTCACAATGGAAAAAAAGAACGGGCGATTGCGCTACCCCCTTTTTAGCTGTTGACACCAAAATGAAATCAGCTCTTATACCCACTAAGGGCTACTTGTCAAAAAATTTTTGTTTGATTCCGTTCGTTATTTCTCGAGATACAGCAGTCACAATTCACGACAAAAAACGTTCTATAACTCAACCCCCGTTTGAGCTATTGACACCAAAATTGAATCAGCATCTGCTCCATATAGGGGCAACATATGGACCAAATTTTGTTTGATTCCGCCAGTTACTTCCTGAGGAATAGCAAGCACGCGTAACTCGAAAAACGTCCCATTGCTCCACCCCCCTTGGAGGAATTCGCGCCAAAAACTAATGGGCACAAGTTCACATAGTGGCACATACGTGTACTAAATTTCGTTCGATTTCATGCGGTAGTTTTTGTTGTAGAGCGGCCACAAAAAACTGGTCACACACAGACGTGACACACATACACACACACATACACACAGACAGACATTTTCCAAAAATGGTCGAAATGGACTCAGCACACCTCAAAACGTTCGAATCCGTCAAAATTCGAAATTCGAAAATTTGCACGAATCCAATACTTTCTTCTATATATTAGATATAGAAGAAAGTAAAAATAAAACTAATGATTATGAACTATAATGAATAGTAAAAATATAGATATATATTTTAGTAGCTAATGAAATAAAAAAGAACTTTTAAGCATAGAATACATGTGTCAGAGTTGGAAAAATACTTTTCAATGCATGAAAATAGAATCTTCTGGATAGAAATTCATTGATTCAAGATGAACCAAAGTTCATCCAGAAGCTCACATAAACTGAAAAAAATTGAAACCCATTCATGCAATTTTTTTGCTATTTAATATTTAACTTTGATTTTCTCACTTACAATTTCTGCACAAAGATAAACATTTGACTTCTCCGGTTCATGTGAAAATTTTGAAAGTACTTCTAAAATTCAAAAATATTTTATGCCTGCATTTGAGACATTTGAAACAAAACACTAATAGGTCTGTAGGGATAATTTGGGCATAAAAATGAGCTCTTGTAAATTTTCAAATCCTGCAATTCATTTTTTTTTTCTTGTTCCAGTTTTGTAATGTGAATTTCTAGAATAGTTTCCTAGGAATTCCATACCAAAAGACTCATTTGCATAAAAATGGCTAGTTTCACTACACGTAACTTATTCGATGTATGGGGGGAATTGGGAATAATGGTTAGAAAACATGGGTGCCCATATACAAAATTTTAGGAGGGGGGGGGGGCTCAGATATTTTCCTCAAGGAAACCGATTTCAGTGCAGTTTTAAGTTATTAAAATTAGATGTTTTTAATAATTTATTCATTAATGGCTGGAAAAGAAATGTTTTTACATTTTTACAAAGAAAAAAAGGGAACTAATGTGATATCCCCCCCTGGCGACTTTTTCCTGTTGACGCCAAAGAAGCGTCTCCAAGATATCAATGTACGACAAGATACGTTGTACATTGTTGATTGTTCCTGGCGATGCTTTTTTGGCACCAACAGGAATGTAGAGCTAAAATTTTATGATCAACAAATACTTTAAGAAGACAATCATTAAAACAACATATAACAACAACAATAAACACTGTGAATACATGTAACAAAAATTTCAAAAACTGAGACAAAAATACCGGCTATCTAAGAACACAATGCTTAAAAATAAGTTCACTTTACCTTTTTTTTTCTCTCTATTCCCGCATCAGGTCGTGCACATTAGGGTGGATCGGAAAAAAAACGAAATTTTGAATCTTAATTTGGAATACCCGCCAAAAGCTGTGCATGTGTAAGTGCAATACACATGCAAAACATTATCAAGTTTGAACAACTCCTTGAGAGTCCTACCAAGGCTTGAAATTCTCCAAAAATGGAAAAAAGGTCAATTTTCCATAATTTTTATGAAAATACTAATGTTTAAAATTTTTGTTCTTATTCCATTTAAGATGCTTCCTTTTAAAACACTTTTCATGTATCTTCAAAATTATTTACATTCTTTGCAGCATTAATTTTGCACATAAGCTGTAAAGTTTTGCAAAATTAACCAATAATTGACTTTTTTAAAGCTTTTTTGCATATTGCAATATTTCTTCTTTTGAAGCCCAGTTATTATTTTTTCTGTGTGACCGTGCAGCATGCAATTTTAAATGGAAGTGAATTGATACTTTATTACATTAACAATCCAGCATCTACTACAAGGAGGTGGCTGCATTTCAAGTTCCATTCTGCCCAACCATATCTATTAAGTAAAAATAAGTTGAGTATAATAGAAGTAAACTATCAAAATAATTTATTAGTATTAACTAAAAAACATAAAGTGAAGAGCATTATGCACAAGTAATGTATATTTACGCACATACAGTCGCTCCAATATATAAGCAACAATATTTCACAAAATACGAAACTTTAAAAGTATCAGTTAGCTAAAGTCATAAAAAATAGTTTGACACCTCCATTTATGAAACTAGTTTGAAATGATTTTTTGATTTAAACGATGACATGATGCTTCAAGATTTCTTTTTTGCTCGTATGAAGCCATGCCTTTCCTATTGACCAATCACAGACAAAGAAGCTTCTGTCCCCATCTTAACACAGCCTGAGTGCAGGGGTGGCATTTCACCATTTCATTTGGGGGGTCTAGTTCCTTAAATATGTATAACCCTAAAGCAAAACCAAACACACATTAGCTAACAAGATGTCATAAAATCGGTTTAATATGAATGAAATTAGTGTTTAGAAACAATTAAAATTTTGATTCTTTGACTAAGAAGTTATCATACAAACATTTCGCTACTAAAGTTTTTATACCTTTTGGAAAAGTTATAATGCATGATTTTTGGAATTTGGAAGAGCAGGGAATCCTGTTACTAATCTATCAGTGCCCAATGTCGTGCTGTTTTGCCAGTTCAGCTAAATATAAAAGGTATTTTTTCCCCCTTTGTGCTTTGAAAATATTTCTCTAACCTCCTGAGACATAAAAAAAATATTTATCTACTAGCTGAGCTGATTGTAATAGTTAAAAAATAATTGAAGTAACACAAAGTTATATATGAAAACATTTTTTATATCTTGCTCTTCAAAACCACCCAGACTACTTCAAAAACTGTGTGGGGCTTAAACTTTTCATCATTGAATAATCTAGTCATGTCGGCACTCTCAGCTTCAATGAATAATCATCTGCCTCCAGCTCTGTTATTCACTATTCCAGACTGATAACAGGACGAAACTGCAGTCTCTGGGTGTGAAAACCATTCTATCGGTATACTGCTTGTAATTTTTCTTGCCTCATGCTAAAAATTTTACTCACAGTTGAAACATTTTATTTTTTGTTTCGAAAATCTATTCCAAATAACTATAATCTCAGCCAACCATACAGAAAAATACTTATCATCAAATCTTGTGTTAATTTCATTCGAAATGGAATCTATCACTTCATACAAAATATTCAAAAATCAATGTTCGACTTCACATCATCATGTGGATTTTTGTCACTTTTTTTTTTTTTTTTTTTGAGACTCTTTAAAATGGCTTGGAGGAAGAATTTTTTTGAAAAATTTCACAATTGATTGAAATATACATCTATAAAAAATCTATTTTCAGTTTCAATTGTAGATTGAACTGTGGTAGCATGGTACACAGATCAATTGTAGATTGAACTGTAGTTTGAATAGTTCAGTAGCGGTAGCGGATTGAAGATATAGATTTTGATAGAGTAAAGCATTTTTCAAAAACCTTTTCCCGATGCAAACAAATTGGATAAAAATTCAAACGAAATCATACATGCTAAAGGGCATAAGCTTTTTCACCATTGAAAGAATCGTTTTGCAATAATTCTAGTTGTCAAATCACTGCTTTGAAGTTATAGAGAAATGTTTTTATCATTTTAACTCTTGAAGATTATCTTGTGTCACTCCTTGATTGCATAATTATAGAGCCCATAAAAGGTATTTGGTTGATATATCTTTTTTTATTCAATAATCACATGCACTTTTAAGAAGTTTCTATGAAAGCATTGTAATGTATTTAGCAGCTGAAACGTGTTTCTAGCAGAAGAAAGCGATGAACACTCATTAAATAAATATACACTTTAAAAATGAGCGTAAAAGTGATTGCAAAATATCAAGGAATTTTTTTGTGAAAACCATGCAGCCACACTACTTTTCACGGGCCCCTCATAATGGACATACCATCGTTAAACTGGGCACACAAGTGTGAAATATTTAGCCTATCTGAGACAATGTCTTCTTTAGTTAAAATTAACCATGGTTCTCTATCAGTTTTCTATGTTCTGAAAAAGCCGAAAACTCTTCATGAATTTCTAAGTCATCATTCAAATAACGAAAAACACATTTTCTAGTCTGAGAATGTGTCGAGTTTCATCAAATAGTTGTTGAGAACCAGTGAGATTTCCTTTAATGAACATTGATTTCTGACTTACATAAATTGAATTCACCCATTTTCTATCATTCTGCTCAAAAAATTTGGGGGTGCGACCACCCCCTCTTGACCCGCCTATTTGTCCCCCCTGCCTGAGTGTGACAGGGGAACAGAACAAACTTTAAATCAGCGTTTGTATTTTCAATGGATTGTTGAAGACTTTCATTAGGTATGCCAGCAAAAATGAGGGGAACAGTTATTTCACATCCTTGCCAATTGATAATATTAGAGTAGTCTGATGCAATAAAGTTGATCTTTGAAATACAGAATTCTCTTATTTCTCCATGAACAGAAGGCCACTTCTTTGACCTTAAAATTTCACCATAAAGCAAGTTCTCTGATGTGTCTTCAATCACCAGTTATTATTATTGTTATGAGAATATCTTCCGGGTGGCAAAAATAAGCATTTCATTAAATGACAGGATCAATTTCTTTTTTTCAGATTTTCACCTTGATAACGAAATGCTGTAACTGTCTTGAATACATGCCTCGCTGAATTCAAACAAGATGGGGTTCTCTTTATTTGGAACCAAACTGCAGCGCAATATTTTACTATATATTCGATCAGAATTTTGAAATTTAAAGAAGGACTGTCATTTGAAATGCCAAGGCTTAGCATTCTTTTTGCTGCTGTAACCCATCGCGAATGTGACATTTTTTCTGGATTACTGCTACTCAAATTCAAGGAATGGTGGCCATTCAAAACCAGCTGACACATTTCATACATGTATTTCTGCTCCATACTGAGATTATCATGGTCTATTTCTGGCAAGATACACGTAATTGCTTCAAACAGGGCAAGTGGTAAATTTTCGCACCTTTCGAGCAAATTACCTATTGGTTCTGAAAATTCACATGAACTGGTAGTTTGACCATTAAGGAATGCGAACAGTTGATGCAAAGGATATCCAATTTTTTTCTCTATAGACCCGATTGCACCGTTTCATCTTCCAGTATTCATGGCTGCACTATCACAGCCAACAGCTAAAATTTCCTTGGGGCTTAAACCATTTTCAGTGCAAAATTATATTGCTGTCTCACATGTTTCCCTGTTCCAGAAATTGACGTCACGTGACCCAAATAAAGAGAATTGAGTTCTTCAATCATAGATATATGTTCCTCGCATATGGGTTTTTTATGGAATCTGTCTTCAACCATTTCTTTTGTCAGAATTTTGTCTTTACAGTTATCGAAAAAGAGATTTTTCAAAGTCCCTTCACTTTTAGTTTGCAGGTTTTGAAGAGAAGCACGTGTTTTCTGTCGCTGTCTTCGAAGCTTATTTTTATCAACAATTTTAGAGAAATCATCACTTGACCCAATACCAAGATCCTGTTATGTTACTGAAGCAATTCCTGCAGCGCATTTCTGTCAGAAATGCCGTACTGGCCACACACTCTTGGTATAGTTGGCAGAGAAACCCTCATTTGTTCTACTTTTGAAGTTACATCAAGACAAAAAGATGTTGATGGCTCTGTTAATGGGAATATAGCCATTACACAATTTTC
Organism: Uloborus diversus; assembly: GCF_026930045.1. Lineage (NCBI taxonomy): Eukaryota > Metazoa > Arthropoda > Arachnida > Araneae > Uloboridae > Uloborus > Uloborus diversus. The sequence continues at coordinate 159,086,083 of NC_072732.1, read as the reverse complement.
TTCTTATGGAATTGATACAAAGCTTTGCTGATCCTTATCAGTGTTATCATCTTATCGGAACTGATGTCATTGCATTCTAGTATATTAACGTTTGCATGAATAATTTTGAAGATACTTGAAAAGAGTGTTAGAAGGAAGCATTTTAATGGCCTTAGAACAAAAGTTTTGACCACTAGTATTTTCATAAGAATTTTGGAAAATTGACCTTTTTTCATATTTTGGGAAAATTTCAAGCCTTGGTAGGACTTTTAAGGGGTAATTCAAACTTGATAATATTTTACATGTTTATTGTACTTACACCTGCACAGCTTTTAGCGGGTATTCCAAATTAAAATTCGAAATTTCGTTTTTTTCGATCCACCTAGTGAACATATGTCAAGCTCTTAGAGAAATTATCCTCTGTTTTATTATTATTATTATTATTTGGGTAAAATTATTAAAGTGTGTTAGTTTTGACAAAAATAAAAAAACTTATTTTTGCTTTATTTAGTATTTTGTCCAATTAACTTCACACACTATTTCCAAAAATTTTATAAACATGTCCTCATTTTCATATTTGCAATTCTTTTCAAATAAATAATATGTCAAATATATTCAATATTCAGTAAATTACCGCCCTTTAGCCAGGGCTAAAGCAGAAATACATGGAATACACCGCCAGCTCAGTCATTTCCAGCCGAGGACTGCAGTTTCGTGCTTATTAGCACTCATCAGCCCAGCATAGGAAAGTGACTGAGCTGGAGATGGAAAACCTCATGAGGGAGCCAAGAGTGCGAAACAAACTGGTAGCTAATACAGGATTAGCAGACCAGACGAGTGACCGAAGCAATGGTTCAGTTCAACTCGAAGATTGAACGCGAGACAAGGTATATTCATAATGTCAAATAGCATTAAAAATCCCCTACTCTATTATATGCTAGTAGACTTCTATTGAGGTGCCTCCATGTGGATTCAAAAATGTTTGTGTGACAGCCAGTAACAGAATCTACAAACTTTAATTTATGATTAACTGTCAAATGGTTGCATCCCTCCTCCCCTAATGTGTCGTAAGCTCTCCAACAATCTGAGTGAACTGTTTTCCTATTGGTAACTAATAAATTTCTAATTAAAAAGGAAACAATTTGTACAAAAAGAAGACATTTAAAAAGACAGAAAATTGTGAAGAATCTGGATAAACTCTTTTGAAAGTGTACTTTTTAGCCTCTGCTGTAATTGAATGTACTTCAACTGATCCTGAAGAACAAGAAGATTTGGTCTTATGTTGTTAAAAATCAATTTCACTTACAAGAAGGAAAATGCTGAAATTTTAATTGTTGCATCAAGTAATCTTATTTCGACATCTACTTGTTAGAAGTTGATGGTGTTCCTTATTTGTTTTGAAGGCGCCAAGGAGGCTAAATTTCTAAGACGCCATTTCTGAAAATAGAAACTCCAGAATGGTTTCTTCCTAAACAAAGCGTAAAAAACAACATTTCTGATGAAACAGTGGCTAGCAGATGATGTAGAATTAAAACCCAAAGAAACATCAAGTTTTAGAAGAGACTATCAAATAGTCTGGATAACAAGTAGCAATCAGTGAAAAGTTTGTATTGTCACATGGAAGTAACAAAGAGAAAAATTACAATATTGCTGAGTGTAAAAGACCAAAAGTGTAAACCTGTGATGTGAATGGCATTACAGAACTTTCAGATGCTTTTTTGACATTATTACATAGCATGACAACCATGAAATGTTAATTATTTGATTGTATATATAAGAAATAGGTATTTGTGTTATGTTAAACCCAACCAACCTAATTTCATGTTGATTAAATATATGACAAGATGTATTGGGGAGTTGATTTTTACACCATTTTTTTCACAATGAAGGTAATTTTAATCACTGGTAGCACCCCCTAAATTTTGTTCAACTTCTATGAAACTTTTATGTGTGCATTTTTCATGAAAAGAAAGCAATTCAAGGGGTACTCCATAAGAAATTCAAAACTTTTTTTAAAAGTGCATTATAAGACGCACCTTAGTGTGGATGGAGAGGGGGCTTTGAAGGAGCAACATTTTGAACACGTTCTTATTTTCAGACGAGCTAGAAAAAAACGAGAAGAAATGATGTGGTGCAGTTTTAAAACAGATAAACTATAGGTTGAAATTACTGATTTGTGGTGGTTGAAGATTAGGATAAAACTTTTGCATATAATTCATAACAATTGCATTGGTAATATACGAATTACATTTTATGATCGTTTGAAAATAAGGTATAGATCATTTGACAAACAATTTTTAAAAAATACTTTGCTCAAAAACTAGGGGGTCAAAATACCCAGTAAGCAAAATATCTTGCCTCAGTATTGCATAAAGGTTGACATGCAAGAAAAATCATCTTGCATTAATGCTGCCTCAATGTTGTTATGTTACTCCATTTATGCTGTCAGCAGGCTGCCACAATATTGACTGACAAGGTGTATGCAGCATAATATCAGGAAATTATCAAGGTAGGTTGCTTTTGTAATATTGCATACGTATTGATATGACAGGATAATATCAAGATGTTGTCATGATAGCATGAAATCAAGGTCTAGGCAAGATGATCTTGCTTTTGTAATATTGCATACGTATTGATATGACAGGAAAATGTCAGGATACATTGACATGACAGTATGAAATCAGCACGTTTGCAAGGTGTTTTATCTATTAATTTATTTGTATTATTTTCACTTTAAACTTGAGAATTAAATTTCATTCTTTAATTATTTCTGTTATTCTTCAAGATAATTTTCTAGCCTAAGAATATTTCCTTAAAGCTGACATCTAATCGGAAATTCATATAAAGGTATTAATAGTACTCGCAATTTAATTTAAAAAATGAAAGTTTCTTCGTTTTGCGTAATACTTGACTTATTTTTTAAATTCATGCTTCTAATTGTATTATAAAGACATATAAAATGCCTATTTAGGAATAATTGCGGAAGTTTTTATAACACATTCAAGAGTAAAGAAAGCAAAATAATAAATAAGTAAATAAATACAATAAAGTACATTTCCAAATGGATGTCAGCATTAAAAATATCCCATGGACAAAACACATGAATTTATCTTAAAGAATAACATAAATACCATTGAATAAAATTAATCTTACTCATAAGATTGAAATGATAATACGAAATTCTGGACTTCATGTCCTTTGTTTCAAAGTCTAGGGACGAAAAAAGTTATTTTCGGCCATTTCTAACATTGATCGCACATCGTCTGCGATATGACTTGTTTAGTACTATATTAATAAACAAATGCAATTATCAGTCATTCATAAGTTATTCCTAAAACAATACTATTCCACACTAATAGCTAAGCAACCAACTTAACAAAGCCTAAAGAACGCAACGCCAACGCCACGTGCAGCTCCTCTGAACCGACTGAATCGTAGGTCAAAGGAGGAAGATGTGCCAGCAATGCGAGGGACACTGGGTAGAAAGAACTGTGCGCATGCGCAAGTATCAACGACGGTCCACCTGTTCTATTGTGCACTAATTACCTTGACGGCGACAGCATGAAATCAATACATCTTGACGGCGTCAACATGTATGCAATGTTGTTATTGTAAGGTAATATCAATATTGATATTTTAAGATGAGTGCAGTGTTGCATACGTGTTGTTATTGTAATATTGCTTTTTAATCTTTATGCAAGCTTTATGCAGTATGAAACACGTCAATATTGATGCCGTCAGTATAATATCAAGATCTGTCAAGATTGATGCAAGAAATTTTGCTAGTAGGGTAATAACTCTGACTATGGCTCAAAAAATTAGGGGGCATTTGCCCCCCCCCCCCCCCCCCCCTAGTTTATACCAATGGATATCAGCATTTCTACAGTAGAAAAGCAATTTAAATTTTGGACAAAGAAAAAGCAGAAATGAATTTTCTGGAACAAGGTGTCGGAAATTTTAGTTTGTTCAAGTGAGACAGTTCTAGATGTAATTTAAAGTAAGTGCATTTTCTTCGGTCTAATTAATTGAAATTCAAAAGAAAATCCTCGCAGTTGATAGAAACATAAATGATAAAGGTAGCATACAACTATTAAAGAAATTTCCTCACTGAAGTGTGGACTTTAAACAAAGAGCAATAACCAATTTTTAAGTGATTTCCTGTGAAGAAGGGCCCCGATTTCCGCTATCTAAGGACATTGAAGATGGTCTCGAATCTCATCCCTCTAATATTTGAAGAAAGAAAAAAAATGATGAAAGTTGCATTATTTTAACTTTAACTTTGCTAATTTCATGAGCCTAAATTCCCCCTTTTTTTTTAATATCATCAGGCTGTCTACAATTTCGTTTTTGGAGCTTCGATTTTGAAATATTGGGTGGAAGTGGTAAATCAATCAGAGACATTTCTTGGGACCCATTACTTTCTTTAACATAAGCAAACGCTGGACTATTCAGTCAGCAGAATGTGATAATTACGTTTTCAACCCGTTCGGGAAGGCATCCGCAGAAGATAGTGCTCCCTCAGGACGGCAGCTGTTACAAACGGACTGTGCACACAGGCCTGGGAAATTTCTCCCGCTAAGCCCAATATGCAATTTCGGAAAGTGCGCATATATAATAATGGATAAAATGTATACTTTAAGCAGAAATGAAACCATTTTTTAATATATGATAAAATATATCAAAATTTCAATCATAACAAAAAATTGGATGAAAATAATTGATATTTTAACAATAAAAATTCAAAATATATTGTTTTTTACAATAATTAAAAGTACCAAAATTAAACAATATATTTTCTACAAAACAAGAAAAATACTTGCACTTAATATTATGAAATACTTGAAGAATATTGTAACAATTGATATTTTAAAGCCGCATGAAAATTTCAAAGCATAGATAAATGCGCATTGAGCATTTTACACTCATACGTAGTGTTACATCTTTTATTCTGCTTTGAGCAAATAACATCTCCGTCTAAGTTCTTTGTCTTCTTTTTCAGCGTATGATTTTCGAAAGTAACTACTGTATGAAGAACTCCAACAAAGATAATTTATATTTGTTTCAATGTGACCCAAAAGATCCATAGATGAATCAGTCATAAATTAAGATATTTCCTCCTCGGAAAGATAACGTGTTCACCATGGCTACCAAATGAACATAAAAGTAAAACCCCTTGCTAGAATATCTCCCCTCCAATCCCATTATAAATGGAACCAAAAATAGAAAGAGCCACTTCAAAATGAGTATATGTTTCCCTTCTCATTTGTGAGCACATGTTTATATTTTATTTCATGAAATCCAATAAATCACAGACACTTGACAGACCCTATTCTGACGTCAGACAGAGAAATACTAATGCAGAGAGCAATAATTTGAAGGGAACATGGATAAGGGAACATGGATAAGTAACGCCATCTAATAGTAAACATTTCGTTCCAAATGCAAAATAGCGTCGTTAGGCCGGCTGTGTACTACTTACCGTAACGCAGGGATGCATTTTTCGCCTCAGAAGAACCACCTAGCGCTGACGCAAAGACGCCTCGTTCATCCCAAACGGGTTAAGGGCTTAATTTCGAAAACTTTCCCCGGTGAGGGTATAAACCTTTCCTTCCTTTAACATAACCAAAAAATTTTTTAAATTGCGTTTCTCAAACATAATTTCGGAAATTTTCTGGGGTAGAAACCCCTGAGTCTCTCTATTTCTACGTTTTCCCTACAGGGTTTTCCTTCCACCTTCCTTCCTTTTTCGAACGTATAGTTTGAAATATATATCGTCACCTCAGAGCAACAGTAAGATATCTTAGTATTATTTCTGGGATTAGATGTCTTACTGTTGTTCTGAAGCAACGATATATAAATATTTAAAAAAAAATTAAACCCCCTCCCCCCTCCTTAAAACAACTTTCTGACTGCGCTATTGCCTCAGCCACCCCCAGAACAAAATCTTGGATTCGCCACTGGGTAAAGAGTTGTATATTTTGAAATGCCTGTCTAAAATTTGATGACTTCAGTTATAAATAAGTTACAGGAGGTTAAACTAAGGTCAACATCTTGAGTATTTTCAAACCATATTTGATGACTCTCAAAGCAGTTTTATTTTTTCCAAAAAATACACACCAATATTATGAATTGAGATCAACAACCGTTTAAAGATACAATGTGTTGCTGGCGAATATTGCGAAAATGTGTCAAAATATAATTCATTTTGATTTGTAAAAGAATTCCTCTGGGGTACATTAAGTGTTTTACGTCCAAACACCAAAATGTGCAATTAATTATGCTGAGCCAATAATTTAAAATCTACATACATGTATTTTTGGGTACAAAGGAAGATTTTCAACCTCATTGATGTAATCTATTTTAATTTTGTAACAAGTGAATATTTTTATTAAAATCTAGGTGTTGGACATAAAAAATTTTTTAACACTGTTACTTTCCTTTAAACAGCATAAGCTTTCAACTGTGTTTCTCCTATTTTTGCCTTTAATTTCAAAGTTAAAGCAGAACATGCATAAAAAACAACTTAGTGAATTTACTGCATATACAAATAGGGTCGAATGGGGTAAGTAGTATCCTTTATGAGAACAGTTTGTGTATTTAAAGGTGTGTTGAATGAATGTAATACAGTTGATTAAGATCAATTTTGGCAAATTAGCCAAAACTTTAAGTTGAAAAAGAAATTGGAAACACTATGCGTCTATGTAAAGTTGGCGAAGGAAAAACCATTAGCAACATTAGTCCTACATAAATCTTAATGGTTTTCTTTGACATAAGTTTCCCAAATAACTAATCTCCAGCTTTTGTAGCTGAACTATCAATTCCTACTAAATAATCATAGTTGTCTTGTATTTCACTAATACAAATATTTCAACAGAGTTGCTTTTGATTTGCAAATCCTCACTGTTGTGGAGTAACCACTTACCCCATAACAGTGTGGGGGACAGTGAAGGTTCCCTCTTAGTGTGGGAGACCTCTTATAGCAAAAATTTCTCGAGGTAAGTGGGACCCCTCCTCTAAAACAGTTATTAATAATATTTCATTCAAAAATTCTGGTTGCAGTAAGCACTTTAAGTTAAACTGTACATGAAGGTTTAATGATCATAAAAAAAAAGTATAAGCTAACCACTTCTTTGAAAAATGTTGCTTAAACTAGGCAAAAAATATTTTTCAGATTTTTTTTTTAGTAAGTTATTTGACCTAGAAATAAATTCCCCGAAACCCCCCCCCCCCCCCCCAAAAAAAAAAGTAAAACCAATCACTGTGATGAACCATGACATGATCAATGTAAAAAAGCATAAAAACCTTATGCTTTTTTCAGTTTTATGTGGGTGACTGGGTAACTCACTAACCCCAGTGATCCACTTCCCACAACCAACCCTACTTCTGAATTTACTTGGTAAATTTTGCTTCAGTATAACTAACCTGAAATTTACATATTTATAACTGCAATCATTGCTTTGCATTTCCATTTAAGAGCAATAGTTTACATCCAACAGGAACAATTTACATCCGACACCAAAAATTTACGTTCGACACAAAACTAATAATATTTTTTGCATAATTGTTTTCTTTATAATATCATTTGAAAACTGTGAAATATGCTTCAATCATAAGTATACTTAAGAATTAAGCTGTTTTTAAAATGAAAATGTAAGCCAATTCACAGACTTTTAAAAAATTTTAAGTGAACCATCCATTTTACTATTTGTGTGTTTACGTCCGACACCAACTCTTTAAACTTTTTTTGATTTATACTTCAGGAATCTATTTTGAAAAACTAAGACGATTTTTTGTTCAGCCGGATGAAGTAAGTATCTTGTAAATAAATTTAATCATTTTGGATCAGTTCACATTCGGTAAATGGAATTAAAACTGAGAAGTTTTTCTTCATTATTTTTATGTCCAACACCATGGAATTGCCCATATTACTTAATGCTGAATATTGCAAATGAATTTTTTTTTCAAGGCAGATATATATTTACGAATTTACTAACCATTGTACAAGTGATCTTTTATATGTTTCATTTGCATCACTGACAATTGAGAGATAGGCTCATCACACAAATTCACATCCACTGCATGAAGGAGTTCCTGAAGAAAAAAGTTTACGTTAATAAATAGCAAAAAAAAATTCACTCAGTCATCAAATGAATTAAATAAGTATTAAGTTGCACATCATTTAGGAATACTATTCAGGAAGTTTTTGGAGTTATAAAGTTTCAAGCAATAATGAGTTCATAGAAATTTAGGCTACTTAAAAACATAATTTTTGCCCAAGTTTTTTTTCTTTTTTTTTTTTTCTTAAATATCTGATTGAACAAGATGCAAAAACAAACTTATGCTTATGATAAAAAGTTCTCTTGCTTTTGATAATGATATTATAGTTAACTCAGCATAGTTTTTATTTATAATAAAAGAATTCAGAAATTTATATAAACTGATTCAAGCTCTCCTAATCCAACAACAAAATTATTTTCCCAAATATAGGCATTTTTAATTGTTTCGTGAAACATGGCCCACACCTATTTCCGCTTATGCTTACGGCCTTGACAACTTTCGACTTTTCTGTGTTAAACGATGCAGCTGATGCATCTACCAATCAATGTCAATGTTTCAAAGTTTGTTTATTTTGATTGGACGTCGCACATTTTAACCTCAAGAGGCACCACAGGGAAACCGGCTGCATCCACCTATCAATGGCAAACTAATGGAAACAGAGGTGCCCTGTAGCACCTTCTTTGTTGCCATGGGTTTCAACAATTGCCACGGCCTATAAGTATTAAGTGGAGCCATACATGAACATAAAATACATTCAAGAAAAGCATCCATAATTAGGGTCCAATCAAGACAAAGTGATGTCAAGGTCCTAATTAAAGTTGACGTCTCTTACAAGCATTTCTGTACATTTTCACACGTACTAAAAAAAACAATTAAAAATTGATACAGTTGAAACATGTTTGTGTCATTGTGCAAGCAGTGCTATGAAGCATATGTTGAATCTTTCTATAGAGAGTAAAGCTTGCACTCCTGTTTATCTTTGGAAAGGTCAGCCTGCTCAGGGGCGTGCTTACAGTTTATGCAGCCCTGTGATAAAAATTTTTTAATAGTCGATAAATAATCATTTTTGTTACTTATTTATTCTCTCCCAAAACATAACTCGCCGTAGTGTGTCACCCAACTACATAAGTTAGTTCGAGATTTTTAAAATTACAAAATTAATGTGAAAAAATATGACACAAAATATGGTTACAAAGAAAATTTTTGGAATCCAAAAGAGATGTAATCAAGGGCCCCCATATAGGGGGGAGATGGGGGATCAAGCCCCTCTTTAGAAATTAGAACTTCCTTGTTTTCAGTACTTTTCTCTTTGCAAAAATGTAAAAACATTTTTTCTCCAGTCATTAATAAATAATTTATTAAAAATGTCAAACTTTAAGAACTCTAATCTGTACTGAAATCGGTTTCTTTGGGGAAAATATCTTGTTAAACCATGGAAAAATTTTCTGAGCCCCCCCCCCCCTTAAAATTTTGCATATGGGCACCCCTGGATGAAATTGTTAAAATAAAATCTGTATTCAAATTGTGTAGTTTTAAGCCTGAAGGGGGAGGGGAGGTATGAAATACGAAATTGAAATCTAACTTCAGAACAACGTTCGGAAAAAAAATTAAAAATTTTGACCCACTTCTGCATTTTTAATTACTTTTACTACTAGCAAATATATAGTCATTCCGTATCAAGTGACCTAGGAGTCCCTGTTCGACCATATCCGATTTGGATGAAATTTTATAGAGGTGTAGAGATGTGCCTTTGAAACTAGCCTATGCAAATTTTCAGCTTCTTAGATCGAAATCCAGAGGATCTAGGATCTCTGAAAAATGTAATCCAAAATGGCAGATCAGCTTTTTGTGCCAAACTGCCAAGTTTAGACTAAGTTTACAGAAAATTTTATCACACTGGAAGCCTGAAATTTTTGGCACTTAAAGTACAATTAGCTGTTAATACATTCAAGTAGTTTTGGAAATTTGAGCTCAGAGAAAGAAGAATTTTTATAGCACGAGTGTAAACTCGTGAAAAAGCAGGGCGGGGAAAATTTTTCCGGAATTTTAGGTTGTCATAAAATTTGAACAAAAAAAATTCAAAGGCTCCTACTTCATGATTACATTGTAAAAATACTTGTTTTTAACGGGTTACAGTTTCAGAGCTTAAATATCTATTTTCTAAAAGATATTGTCATACAAAGTGGCTATCAAAACCCTTCAAGTGAAAAATAGCTTATTTTCAAGCGCTCTAGCTCAAGTTTGTCATCTCACATCTTCTTTTCATTAATACAGTAAAATCCTTCTAGTGCGGAAACTAACAAGACTTTTTTTTTGCTTGCAATAGAGGAGTGTCCTCAGGACAGGGGGATTAATAATGATATTTGCCTTGGAATCGGGGAATTAAAAATTGTCTGCATACGAGGGGTTGTCCGTTAGAAGTGGTTTTACTGTACCATTAGAAAGAAATGATTTTTTCTTTCAAAATAAGTTTTTTCCTCAATGGTGTTCTTTCGAATAAGGATAGAAAAACGAGTTTTAAATTCTGTCTGTCCTAACTCACTGCCATGTTTAAGTTCAAATTACGAGAAATTTTATAACACTAGAAGCCTGAAATTTTAGGAGTTCAAAGTACTTTTGGTTGTTAATAGGTTCTAGTATTTTTATGAATTTGAGTTCTTATGATTTTTTGTGTAGCACACATGCAAAGTCACAAGAAAAACGCAGTGAAGAAACTTTTTCCTGAATTTTAGAATGTCATAAATTCTGAACAAAAATAATTCAAAAGCTCTTAGTTTGCAATTCTGTTGTCAACATACATGCTTTTAATGGGTTATAGTTGCAAAGCGTAAACATTGATTTTCTAAAAGCTATTGGCATCCAAAGTGGCTGTCAATTAGTAAATTTCAAATCGTTCACATGAAAAATAGCCTGTAGCTCAAGTTTGTCTCATTGCATCTTCTTTTGTTGGTACCATTAGAAAGACAGGGTGGCAACAGGTATGGTGAAAAAAAAATTCCTGACTTTTCCCTGATATCCCTGATTAAGTTCACCAAATTTCCCTGATTTACGTTACCAATGATAATGGTTTTCTTTCTTTGCTCTACTTGAAATCCATTGTATGTTTGTATAAAATGCAGTATTTTAAACGTTTTAAGTTGTGTAAAGTTGTTGAACTAAAGATATATTTTAAAAAGATGCTACTTTTTTAATAAGATGGTTAAAAAAAACATATCAAATCAATTTTTTTGGGAAAAAAACTAACAAAACATTTTTCTACATGGAAAGATTATAGAAAATTAAAAAAAAAAAACTTTACTTCCACAAACCACTTAGCATAAGAATTTTATGAAACTATTAAAATTACTTTTAAAAACATATGTGTATTTATGATAGAACTAAAAAGTAATTGAAATTATTTTGAACTAAGTTTTCCCAACAGTATAATAATTGTTGCAAAAATAACAAGTAATAGTGAAAGAACAGAAGTAATGCAGTTATATTCTTATATAACTAATTGACATATTTATGCAAAACAGATGAAACCATTTAACATCCATTCATATGGAGCTTTTTCTAATCAAGAACATAAGTTTTAATGAATGAATACAGCATTTTAACAATAAAAAAAAAGATATTTACTTACGTACACAAGTTAACTCTATTTCAAATGATTTCAGTATGTAGCGAAAAAAAAATCTTAGATTGCTTTTGTAACAAACAACTTTGAAATGCAAGGAAAAAAAAAGAAAAAAAAAACAATTAGTTAATTTTAAAATATATAAAAGAATACAACTTGGTTATAAAATTAAAAAATCACTTAGGTCTGAAGAAAAGAAAACCTTTATAATCTGCGGTGACAACAAATAGTATAACGGCAAAAAAAAAAGTTTTTTTATTGAAAGTTCAATTTTAGCAATTCAATTAAAAACGCAAAGAAGTTATAACTTTTGAGCTTTTATTGAATCAATTCAAAAACCAAAGATTTCTTCTTGAAATTGTGATTACATTACGCTAATTACTTCGAAACAATGGAATAAAGGCAAAAAAGCTAAGGCATTAATGAAGGCTTCCTCTTTGCCTGTATGGTTGTTTATTTTAGGTAGCATTGAAAGCGTAAAAGGACATTTCAAGCTATGTAAAATAAACAACCTAACAGACACAGAAGCAATCTTAGGAAGTTCATCCTGTGGTCAATAAGTAAGATTCAATACTTTGACGTTGAGGTAAAAAGATACACAAATTGTAAATGCAGTGTATAATCGCACCTCATTATATTTTCCTTCTTTTTTTTTTTTTGAACAGATAAATGGCGGAAAATGCATAGGGAATTAGAGTACTTAATTTTGTAAAGCAAAAAAAAATTTTTTTTTTTCTTCATAAAATCAATTTTTCTGATTTTTTTGTTATTTTTTCAAAATTCCCTGATATTTCCCTGACTTTTCCCTGATTAATAAAGTTCCCTGACTTTTGCTTGATCTGTAGTCACCCTGAAAGAAGATATTTTTCACAATATTTTAGCAGCCCCTTAACTTCAAAATATTTTAGTAGCCCTGTGCAGCCGCACAGTTTGCCACCTCCTAAGCACGGCCCTGAGCCTGCTATGGGTTGAATCCTTTGGGTATTACAACCTGTCCCCCCACCATCAATCACTCTTTCTTTAAATGAGTTCTTCAAGTATCGCTAAAACTGGACACTGATAGGACAAACAATTTTGTTCATAACAGAGAGCTGTCTGCAAGAGAGGGATTACAATTTTATTTTACAATATTTATTTTTTACTCCAGTAATAAATATCTTTATAATGTACCATAGCTAGATAGTGCAGACGCATGCTGTGTGCAGATACATTGGATGCTGTGCAGATACATTTGCTGTAGATATGTGCATTGGCTGAAAATTGCTTATAGCATCCACATTAAACACTGATCCTCCTCCAAATTTGAAGATGAATTAATGAAAAATATTCATTATTGCTTTCACAAATACATTATTGAAAGTAAAAGGTGTTTTCTCACTAAAAATTTTACCTACCCACTGCATTTTGATTTTCATTCTTGCAGATAGTTTTTAGCTATGTGCAGATACTTTATATTTTTATCTTACTATGTAATATACATTATAAAATCTCCATTACTTTTTAATACACTCGTGTTTTAAACATAGTATGTATAATAATCAACGCTATTTTATCAAGTTACGTTACATCAAGCGTTTCTGAACCCTGCTTGATGTACTAGCAACTGCAAACTTTTGGGTTCATCATTATCACAAAATTCCACTCTGTCATATATCCTTTTTTGAATCCAATTGAGTAACCAACTTGATATTGTTTCAGTTTAAATCCCTCTCCAAGCGTATCTTACACAGCTGATCACATCCAATACCAAATCAAATCAATCATCCAATACCATCCAAAATCAAATACTTTAAATCTAGCTATCTTCTGAAATTCAAAGACTAAATTTCGACATCCACAGATTGACACTTAAACGTTGTATTTCGTAACAAGAAGGTTGCCTCTATATTGTTCACACAAATGTGTTTGAAATAGATATTTGTTTTGTCCCATAAAGGAAACAGCATGCATCTTTTCTACAGAAAACAATTTATTTAAACACACAAGCCAATCTGACATAATACTGGTTCACTGGTTGCCCTCCAGGCTCTTTAATTTGAATACCAGTCTGAGAGCTCAGAAAAGAGTGGACTGTATTATGAAAATTTTAATTATTTTATTGATGCCAAGGTGGGCATTGAATTGATAAGGTTCTTTACATAGGCCAAGGGGCCGTTACATATATGTGCAGGGCACAGCTGAAATAGTTCTTCACATAGGCCAAGGGGCCGTTACATATATGTGCAGGGCACAGCTGAGGATTACTTCCTCACTCGTTGAGCATCCAATTGCTTCTGCTAGCTTACTCTTACTTGCCGTAAGTGGCGCTGTTGTAGGGCGTGACGGGGCACACCGAACATTCCGCCCGGCGTTGAAATGTTGATTTCAACAAATTAATATAACAAATATTAAAAAAGACAATTATATAAAATGACTAAAGAAATACAGAACATTCACATACAATTCAAAATTACACACAATATAAAATTCTACAGGTAAATCTCTATACATTCTCAATAGGCAAAACTGCAATTTTTGTAATTGGTCTTTTGTATATACCATTTTTAGTCTGAACTGTAACAACTCTTACATGGTTGTCTTTTCCGTAGAATATCTCATTAATTCTTCCCAATAACCATTTACAGGTAGGAAGGTTTTCCTCCTTTACAACTACCATATCTCCAATTTTTACATTTTGTTTAGCAAACAACCATTTATTTCTCTGGATTAATGTGCTCAAATAGTTATTTGACCAATTCTTCCAGATATTTTGAACCATTTTAGTTGTTTTCTGCCATAAACTAAGTCTGTTATTATTTAACTCAGTTAAGTTAGGTTCAGCGATAGTATTAATTGGTCTACCTATGAGAAAATGTCCAGGAGTTAGAACATCTAAATCATCAATATTTGATGTTAAAGGAGTTAGAGGGCGCGAGTTCAAAATTCCCTCTACTTGAATAACAATAGTTAAAAACTCTTCATAGGTTAATATTGTATCTCCTACAGTTCGTTTGAAGTAATACTTAAAAGACTTGACTCCTGCTTCTGCAAGACCATTAAAATTTGGTGCTCTCGGAGGTATAAATTTCCATTTTATATTTTCCTCAGTTAAAAAATTGTACAAAGAATCATTTTGTTTATTGAAAAGATCCCTCAATTTTTTAATTTCTGAATTTGCACCCTCGAAATTCTTTGCATTGTCACTAAATATTTTTTCTGGTTTACTTCGTCGGGCAAAAAACCGCTTTAAGCAAGCAATACATGCTTCGGCAGTTAAGTTATTTACGATCTCTAAGTGGATTGCTTTTGTTGCCATGCAAACAAAAATACAAACGTATATCTTGTGATAGTTACCTTTCCGTTGACCCTTATACTTAATCAGAAATGGACCACAATAATCAATAGCACAAGAATTAAACGTAAAATTAACATTGATCCTTTCTGAAGGTAATTCTCCCATTATTTGTTGAGAAGTGGTAGGTTTTGCCTTTGTACAAATAACACATTGGTGAACAATCTGTCTAGCAATGTTCCTGCCATTAAGTGGCCAATACAATTGCCTAACTAAATTTAACAAAGCTTGTGGGCCATTGTGAAAGTTTTTAGCATGAAAATAAAGAAAAACAAGTTTGGTTATCTTATGCTCAGATGGCAATATAATGGGATGCCTTTGATTATAGCTTAAATTTGCATTGTTTATCCTACCACTTACTCTAATCAAACCATTTTTATCAAGAAATGGATCAAAATATTTTAACTTACTCCTTGAAGAGAGTGGCAAACCTTTTTTCAAAGCCAAAATTTCTTCAAAAAAGTACTTGCTTTGTACAAGTTGAAGAAGAAAAATTTTAGATTTTTCCATTTCATCCGAACTGATGGGGCCTGTTAGTTTACTACCTGGTTTTCTGCAGTTATTGTGAAACCTAAAAAGTAAACTAATCACACGAATTAATTTCAAGAAACTATTAGTAATACTAAAGAGGTCCTCAAAAAATAAGTTGTCATGTACAGTTAACAGGGAAGTGGTATTTTGTTTCAGTTCTTTCGCAAAATGTTCTTCACTGTAATGAGATTCTGGGTTTGAGTAGAAGGTCCAGTTGTCATCTGCAAGGAACTCAGGGCCATCCCACCAAAGCTTGTTCGTAGAGAGCGAAATGGCGTCTTGTCCCTGGGACAATGGGTCTGATGGGTTACACTCGGAAATCACGTGTTTCCAGTCAAAATTTTTAGAAAGTTCCTGAATCAATGATACTCGATTGCTGACGAATGTCTTGAGGAGATGTGGTGAGGTGGAGATCCAGGCGAGAGCAATAGTCGAATCTGACCACAATGTCACCTTATCTATTTTAAGCTTGAGAGCGGTCATCACTCTGTGAACCAGTTGACATAGCAGGAGGCACGCTGACAGCTCCAATCTGGGAATACTGACCATCTTTAAAGGTGAAACTCGGCTTTTGCTACAGATAAGTTTGCAGCTATGAGTGTCCGAGTTAGAGGATTTGAGGTATACTGACGCTCCAAACGCCTTTTCGCTGGCATCAGCGAAGCCGTGGATTGAGATGGAGGTCGGATCTTGTACAAGGATGCATCTTGGAATATTAAATGTTTCTATAATTGGAAGAGACCTTAGAAACTTGTCCCATTCCAACAAAAAGTCAGGTGGAACTTGTTCATTCCAGTCGCATTTTAGCAACCAAAGCTGTTGCATTAATATTTTGGCTTGACATATTACCGGACCGATTAGTCCTAACGGGTCGAATAAGCGAGCAATTTGGCTGAGCACTTCTCGCTTTGTATAAGTAGAGCTTAAGTTCACAGTAACCTTAAAGTTAAAGGTGTCTGAGTTACTATTCCATAGCAGTCCTAGTGTTTTCACTGGTGAATCTAAATCATTTTCCTTGAAAGAGAAATCTGGACAGTCTAATGACCTTACATCTGCATTAGAACGCCATTTGTGTAGACACATTTGACCTGCCTGAAGTAGTTCAGATAATTGTCTAGTTAATTCCTTGAAGTTCGTCAAATTGGACGATCCAGAGAGACAATCATCCATGTAAAAATCGTTGAGGACGATTTCCGAGGCTAATGGGAAGCTTTTTTCTTCATCCCTTGCAAGTTGTTGCAGCGTTCTTGTAGCAAGATATGGGCTGCTTGCACATCCATATGTGACAGTTTTTAAGCGAAAAATTTTGTCCGGTTCCTCCTTTCCTTCTCTCCACAAGATTTTTTGGAAATTAGTGTGAGAAGGATCTACTTCGATTTGGCGAAACATTTTATTGATATCAACAGTAAACGCCCAAATATGTTTTCTAAAACGCGTTGTTATAGCAAAGAGATCATCTTGGATCATTCCTCCCTTTAATAACAAATCATTTAGTGACTTCCCGTTAGTTGTTTTGCAACTCCCGTCAAAAACAACTCTTAATTTTGATGACGTGCTGGACGGTCGGAGCACACCATGATGGCGAAAGAAAAAGCCCTCTTCAGGATTTTTATCTTCAACTAATTCCTCCATATGGCCTAAATTTTCATATTCTTGAAGAAAATCTACATACAATTCTTTTAATTTTGGGTCGCGATCAAATTTTTTCCACAACTGAGTTAATCTCTTTGAAGCGATTTGCTGAGAATCCCCCAATCCCTCATCTTTCGATATTTGAGGTTTAAAGGGCAAATAAACAACGTATCTACCATCATTCTTCCGATAATGAGTATTTAAAAAATGTTCATTGCAATAACGCAATTCTTTACTAACTATTGGTTTGGTTTGATCAACCTGCTCAATTTTCCAAAAGGAGGTTAATGCTTTGTCCAAACGCTCAGATTCTAAAAGTAGAAAACATGAATTAGATGATGGTTTATCGGATTTTGATGGCGGAACAGTACCTGATACGATATGACCGAATACAGTTTCAACTAAATATAATTGTGAGTTATCAATTTTAATTTTATTTTTGCCTAAAAGATCAAAAAACAGGGAAGCTCCCAGTATTACATCTACCTTTTTTGGAATTTTCCATGCATTGTCCGCTAGTTTCACATTGGACGGAAAATTATAATTGGAAATATTTATATGACATGGAGGGAAGACAGCAATTTTTGGAACAACTAACATATCCAGATGGTATAATTTAGATTTAGTTTCGTTAGATAACTCAGTTGAGATAAATGATTTTGAATTACAGATGGAATCACTGATTCCTACAATAGGAACGTGGGTTTTTTGCTTCTTTAATCCTAAAGAATTTGCGGCATTCGTGGTGATTAAATTAACACTTGAGCAGCAATCTAAGGAAGCCACTAATGAACTGAATGATCCACTGCTATTTTTCAAATAAATCACAGCTGTGATCAAAATAACGCAAGGATTTTTCTGATTCTCATGCGCTAGTAAGGCGGTTGAAGTAGAAGGAAAGGAAGGGAGGGGTGGACTTGATATATCGCCTACTTGAGAAGACGTATTGGCGTCTTCATTTTTTTCTTGCTCGATGCAATGAATCAGACTATGATGAGCCTTTTTGCAAATGAAGCATTTGCTCTTCGAAAGGCAAGGATTTGGAAGATGGTTATTCAAACAAATTCTACAAAAGTTATACTTAATTACTAGGCCTATTCTTTTGTTTAAATTCATTTGTTTAAATTTCTCACACCGGTATAAGGGGTGCGTTTCATTGCAATTGAAAATCACACATTGCTTAGTTTTATTATTATTCTTCAGAAGAAGAGAGTGGTTTTCACTGTTTGGATGGGAGCTAAGTTTCATATTAACTTTGAACTTCTTTTTCTGCGTTTGAGAAGTAGACGCTTGAATTATTCTCGAACGCTCTTCTAAAAAGCTTAAGAAATCGTTCAGTTTCGGAATGACATTTTTGTTTAGTGTCATTTCGAAACTCTTCCTGACATCTGGATCTAATTTTTGAAACAAGATGTGCAGAATTAATGTGTCTGACAGTTCATTAGATTTCAATCCAAGTAAATCTAATGCGCGGATTTGACATTTTGTATCATCTATCAGTTGCATTAACTGATTGGGAGAGTCTTGAATCTTAGACATAGTTAATATTTTAAGCACATAATGTTCTATTACTGCGCGTTTATTTTCATATCTGTCTTCTAAAGATGACCAAAGAGAGTCATATGTATCTTGAGACGATTCAAGTCTTTTAGCTTCTCCCCTTAAGCAACTTTTTAAATAACATAATTGTTGCGTGGGGGTTAGTTCAGGATTATTCCCGATTATTGACATAAACTGAACTTTAAAGTTCTGGAAATCTTCATACCTTCCCGAAAATGAGGGTAAGGGTAAGTCGGGAATTTTAAATTTGTTTACATTTTTAACAGTTTCTTCGTTAGCAGAATTGCTGCTTAATTTCGAGAGGAAAATATTAATTTTTACCTCTGCTTGATCCAGTTCGTCTTGAAGCTCCATTGTCAGGGATAGAGCGTCCTTTAGATCGATTTCATCCGGGAGTCTTGTATAGGACAAGAGCATCTCTTCAAGTGCTGATTTCAGTTCGAGAACAGCTTTCATTTTGCTTTTTAGTAGAATTTCTGTTTCTGTCACATCTTCAATATCCAGGATAAATAAAGATGCGAACTTACACAATTTCTCTACCTTGACTTTTAGCGCTCCTCGTTGACGGTTTAATCCAACAAGTGTTGTCATTTTACTGGAGCTCAGGGTCGCACGGACCAACTGGTGAGAACTCAGAAAAGAGTGGACTGTATTATGAAAATTTTAATTATTTTATTGATGCCAAGGTGGGCATTGAATTGATAAGGTTCTTTACATAGGCCAAGGGGCCGTTACATATATGTGCAGGGCACAGCTGAAATAGTTCTTCACATAGGCCAAGGGGCCGTTACATATATGTGCAGGGCACAGCTGAGGATTACTTCCTCACTCGTTGAGCATCCAATTGCTTCTGCTAGCTTACTCTTACTTGCCGTAAGTGGCGCTGTTGTAGGGCGTGACGGGGCACACCGAACACAGTCAACTGGCAAATGCTTTAAATCCAGACCCTTAAAGCACTGGAATCTGGAAGCTTTCCAGATGACAACAGGTTTCAATTTTGTGCCATCCATGCTGATCTAAAAGTTTTTTTCAAATGTCTTTAGAAAATTCACACCAGAGCAGTTTTTTTCCAATAATATCTCTTCGATCCAAGCTTTATCCCACAAGGTTACCTATTTTATTCCTAAAATTTCTTTTTTTATTCCTGAAATTATTTGTTAGCAAAACAGGAAATATCCAATTACACAACTTCCAAAATAATGTTGTAGTCCATATTTTAGGGTGTCCGTATGAGAGAACTTTCGGAACTAATGTCATATACCCCAACCTTGGCGAATTTTTCCTGTTGGCGCTAAGAAAGCGTCGCCAAGAAAACAATGTATGACGACATACATCATACATCGTTCTTAGCAATGCTTTTTTAGTGCCACAAGAAAAATTCAGATAAAAAAACATGATCAAAGCACTTCAGAAGACAATATATATAAAAACAACATAAAACTACAGCAAAAAACATCGCGAATATTTGCTTCGAACATTTCAGAAACTAGAAAGTTTTTGTACACAAAGAAAAATTACTAGTAGGTATTTAAAATGCTTAAATTAACAAATTACTATCACATCTCACCAAAGAAATATGTACCAATAGAAATAAAAGCTATTTTCCAACATGCATTTTGTCGAACAAAAACAATTCTCATACTGTACTAAAAAAGAGCAAAGCGATTCAGTATGCAATGTTTAAAGCAGAAAACATCCCCAAAATATAACTATTTCAGCCCAAAAAAAACCGCTTAGATTCAAATTTTGGTTTATGAAAAGTAAAAATGTCTCGACAAAACATTCCAAACATAAACAATACAAAAATACCATACATTAATTTGTTATTCAAAACTGCTTTCAATATACCTACTAAAAATATCTACCTTCATATTTTTATATAAGTCGTAGAGTCAACTTATTTTCAGAAATTCAGCACCTAAAGGACGCAGGTTTACGGAATATGCATGAATAGTTCTTGGCATCTATAAGAATTAACTTTTAGAATAAAATAACTACTTTTTTTGTAAAATAAATTTACATGCAGTAAATATAAAGTTGAAAACTACAAGAAACCCTTAAGATTTTGTAAAAACATAAAAAATTTCGGAAGTGGGAGTTTTTTTTTTTTTAAATTCTAAAATAAAAACTTATGTTTTTGTTGTATAAATCCTCACACTCAGTCTGAACACAACATATGAAACAATGCGCCTTACCGAGACACACCCCAAGTTGGGTTTTACTCTTAACAGTCAAGTTTAAAGAAACTGGCATTTTCTAATATTTATTCATCAAAACACAACTACTGAATCTAAACCAACACAAAATAAGCTTTCCTATAAGGTATCTTGCACGAAAAAACTGGAATCTATATAACGTGGACCACTAACAAGTAAACAAGTTTGAACATAGATGAAAAATTATCAAAAACTGACATTCCTCTCAGACCTATTGATTCAAACATTGGTACTGCTTTATATAAACTAGCTAAGTATTTAGTTTCTATCTTGTCTTCTCTTTTGATTAGCATCTCTTTTACCGTCAGAAATTCAGTTAATTTTGTTCAAAAGTTACGTTATTTTAAGCCTCATGGTTTAACGATGGCTTCTTTTGACGTAAAATCACTTTTCACTAATGTACGTGTTATCAGGGCATTGGATTGTCTTAAATTGAGAATCCAAGAGCACCATTTCTCTAGTTTTGAGACTGATGAACTTGTTTCAATTACTCGTGTTTGTCTTGAACAGAACACTTTTGTGATCAATGGTACTTACTTTCGCATGTCTGAAGGTTTAGCAATGGGCAATCCTTTGAGTCCCATTTTAAGTGACATTTATATGCACTATTTTGAGACTAAACTTTTTGAAACCATAACATTTCCGTTCTATGTTCGTTACATTGACGATTGCTTTGTTTTGCTTGGCCAAAACCATGTTGATAATGAACTTTTACTTTCTACTCTAAATTCTATTGATCCTTGCATCCAATTCACTATTGAAATGGAAACGGATAGTTCTCTTTCATTTTTGGAAGTCTTTATTACTAAAAGTAATGATGAATTTATGACTTAGGTGTTTCGTAAGCATTTTGTTGGTACACTACCTCCTCACAAATGTTCTTCTCATCCTCCAAACCAAAGGTTGGCCTCATTCAGGGCCTTTGTATTTTGTGCTTTGAACATCTGTTCTACCACCAATTCTTTAAATGCTGAGCTTTCATATCTTATAGCAGTGGCTTTCGATCGTGGTTATTCTCCTAGCATCTCTCATTGATTCAATTTATAATAAGTTAACTAAGCCCTCTCATTCTGAAAAGGTTTCTGCTTCCAATACTATTGTTTTGCCGTATTATCCAAAAGTTAGTCATCAAGTTGCAAAGATTTTGAAGAAATTTGGTTTCGATATAGCTTTTTCTCCTGTAAATAAGATAAAATTTACAAACTTAAAGGACCCTATTGATTGCCATAGCAACTGGGGTATTTATAGCATCTCCTGCAAGTGTGGACTTGGTTACGTTGAACAGACTAAAAATGCTCTCAAGCACCGTCTGAAAGAGCACAAAAACTATGTTAAACATAAACAACTTGCTCGTTCTTCCATTGCTCAGCAATATTGGACTTCTGGTCGCTGTTTCGATTTTTCATCTGCAAAGATTATTTGTAAATGTTCTTCAGTTTATGACCTTGATTTCTGGGAAGCTTACTACACAGTAGAAGACCGTTATAACGCCGACCTGTATAACGCAATTCTCTATAAATCGCACTACTTTTCGAAAGTAAACAATAGGTTTTGAAGTTCAAAAAATTCCTCTGTTTTGCTTCGCAAGAATAAAAATTGTTAGGCAAATTAAATTTTGAAAGTTTGTTTTTTATCTTTCCATCTTATTTCAAAGCTTTTAAATTGAAAATTAGTACTCATAGTAAACAGAAAATACCAGATGGCTCTTGAAAGTGCAGCCGTTATGCAAACCATGAAGCTAGCAGAAGTGCAGGATTTTGATTGTGAAACATATTTATTTGTGAATAACTAATTGTAATATTGCTGCTTTAATACTCATTGCAGATAAAACTCATTATGAAGTGCTAATATATAGATATATTCTGAATACTAGCTTCAAAATTTGTGAAATGATCTATATAACGTAAAAACCTGTATAACGCAAAAGCTCTGGTCCCAAGGTGTGCGTTATAACGGTCTTCAACTGTATTTGGAAAAATTCTTATTCTCTTGTCAATGATTTTTCCAGCACTCCATTTTTTCATGATATTTGGAAGCAATTTCTATAATTGCCTTTCCTGTTTCTTCGGTGTCTCGCACTCTTTTTGTCTCCTAGCTTCTGATTGGTTCTCTCTCCCCCTTGCTTTGAGCCCGGAGTGAACATGCTGTTCGCTGATTGGTTGTTTGATGTCTTGTGTCCTGAATTGTTATTGGTTGACCCTCTTTGGTATAAATACCGGTGTCCACTTAGTTGCTGTCAGTTCTCTCACAGCTTCTGGTTCTGTTGGTGAGCTTTTTGCACTGATGAAGAGGCTCCATTGTAGCCTTGAAATAGCTATATGCTGTATTTTCTTCAAAATTTGTGCTTTATTTATGTTGTTTTTTCACTTTAATCATAAGTTTGAACATATCTAAGATTGCCTTCGGGTTGCCAAACACAGGTTAGTTTAGCCAAGGATGCCATGCTTAAAAAGTTATCGTCTCAATGGCGAGAAAAATATTAAAATTTTGTGTAAAAAATCAGATGTCGCCAAATTGGGGGGGGGTATATCATATCTGTACCAAAGTTTCTAATACATTCGCCTTAATGACTTACAGGCAGGGAATTAAAAACTATCTGTTTTAAAGAGGGGTCCACATTTACAGAACTTTGTTTTGACAAGTTTGGCGTAAGTTTTAGAAATTGAACCAAGAGTTCCACATAATTACTTCAATCAGTCAATTGTTCAAATCAATAATTAGGGGAAGGGGTTATAATATTTCTTATTAGGAGTTTAGTGATCTTTATTCATTGACATCAAACTTTTATCATCACTGAATAGGTAAAGATCTATTCACCTTGGGCTACCATATAGCAACAGGTATACAAAAAAAAATATTCCAGGAAAATTAAACGACTACACCAAAATCCCAACTATCAAAATATCCTGGAAGGCAAGTTAAAATTCGTAATATTGATGCACGAAATGGAAAAATGGATCCCTGGATACACCACTGCCTCCAACCATAAAATGTTAAATATTTTAAAAGCTTTAAAAAAAATTTAAAATTTTACTTATACAATTTGAATGCATAGACGGCCACCACAAAAAAGCGTCCCAAATGGGGGGAGAGGACGGGGAGCAACTGAGCAACAACGTGACCACGCTAACATTACTCTTGATCTGTATCTATACCTTAACGATCACACCTTATACATGGAGCCAAATAACATTATACTTAAATAAACAATGCTGCATTTAATGTGGAAACTGACCCTAATGACATATCCTATTCTAATACTTGAGCGATTACCACAATTGGCTGCATGCTAATCTTTGACATCCTTAAACAATTCATGAAACTGAAGAGAGTTCTGAATCGCGAAGCGGGACCGATTCCATCGCCAACGAGAGCTAGCGGGACCTTTATCGAACCGCATCCGGAAAAATAACTATCTTGCAGTGCTGAGCACAAAATTGAGCTGTTGCCACCAGGTGCTACTTTGTGACATATTTCACACGGAGACATAAACTTTAAGAAGCAATTTCTCAGTTTGAGCTTGACTGCATACCACTTTTGTGCGTAGCACCAGTGCAGATTTACTAGGGGGCCGTTGGGGGGCGACCACGGGGCCGCGTTTCCCACTTTCTAATTTTAACCCAAGTTTACCACCTCTCCCCTTATGATTGAACTTTAATAACGGCAAAAAAAAAAAAAACATTCAGAGTTCTTCTGCCATAATTCATGCTAATTCTTCTGTAAAATCATCCCCTGAATCCAAATACGACTACCGTATTCCCCCCATCCAAACGTATGGGTTCCACATTTTGGAAATGGGCTCCACCCATTTTTTTTTTCTTTTTCAGTTTTATTCAGCCATTATGATTATTATTTTTTTGGAGGAAATTTGAGTGTAATATTAGCCATTAACACTCTTCTGAGGGGCTAGAGAGATGTAAAGTTCAAAAGCATTTGGAAAAAAGTTGGGAGACTAATGGGGGTCCCCCCACACAAAAAGTAACAGGACAGATTAACCCGTAACAGGGGAGGTGAAAAAGTAGGACGTAACAGGGGACATGAGGTCTCATAGACCACCCTATTTAAAAATTTCTTAAAAACCGTGTATATAAGATACATTCCTCTAATTTGCCTTAGATGTTCTTTGACCTTTTACTAGCACGGGAAAAAAATATTTTTGAATTTTGAATCGAAATATATCTTTCCCGAGGCCATTTTGCTAGAGTCTTACGTTTTTTTCTAAAACAGGGTGGCGACAGGAACTGAAAAAAGAAGTTCCCCGACTTTTCCCTGATTTCCCTAATCAAGTTCCCCAAATTTCCCTGATTTACGTTACCAATGATAATGGCTTCCTTTCTTTGCTATACCTGAAAAGCCTAGCAAATTAAATAAAATGCAGGGTTTAAAACTGTTTAAGCTGTTAATTAAAAAATATATTTTGAAAAGATGCTCCCTTTTTTTGGTAAAAATAGTATATTAAATTATCGACAGAGAAATATTGTAGGAAATCTAAAAGAAATACTTCCAGGAACCAGTTAACATACAAATTCCAAGAAATTATTAAAACCACTCTTAAAGACATATCTAATCATGATAAAACTAAAAAAATTAAATGAAAATAATCTTGAACTGAATTTTCAAGCAGTTTCATTGTTGCTGCAAGAATAACAAGTGATAGTTAATGTAAAAAAGAAATGTAGTTTTACTTACGTAAATAATACTGCCTTGTGCAGGTAAACGGCAACATCTGCAGAAATTAGTTTTCGAGAGATTTGAAGAAATGTGTGTGGATTCAGTACTAACAATAGGAAAATGTTGGAATTAGACGTTTGTTTTGCACCTCTTTTTCAGCTGAAACCAAATAAGCGAGTATGTACAATAAAGATAACGTACAATAGATGACAAAAATGCAAAAAAATGAAAAATATGCAGTTACTGTCCTTTACCTGCACTCGGCAGAATAGACATATTTATGTTTAACAAATTAAAATCTTTCAACAAAAAGTCATATTGAGCTATTTTCTAATCAAGAACTTTATTTTTAATGAATGAATAGGGCATTTTAACAGTTAAAAAAATAAAAAATATTTATTTAATGTACACAACTCAATTTCAAATTATTTAATTTGTTGTCGAAAAGAATTCTTAGATTACTTTAGTAAAGAACAACATTGAAATGCAAAAACAATAATTAATTTCAAAATATATATGTATATGGTTTTAAAATAAAAGAGTTTTAAAGTCTGAAAAAAAAAACTAAATCTGAAGTGACAGCAAATAATACCATGGCAAAAAAAAATTTCATTTTCAGTCAAAATTTAATTTTAGCTATTAAATTAAAAACACAAAGTTATAACTTTTAAGATTTTATCAGCCTTATTAAAAAACAATAAAGATTTTACCTTGAAATTGTGATAACAGTATGCTAAATACTTCAAGACACTGAGTAAATGCAAGGGAGCAAAGTCAATAATAACGGCTTCCTCTTTGCCTGTAGAGTTGTTAATTTTACATAGCATGGAATGCTTAGAAGGAAAATTCTAGCGAGCAAAAATGCACAACTTTACAGACACAGAAGCAATCTTAGGAACTTCATCCTAAGATTGAATACTTTGACCAGGAGGAAAAAAGATGCACAAATATGCGGCACTGTATAATCGCACCTCTTTAAAACAAACAATTGACGGAAAATTCGGGAATCCAATTGCTTCATTTTGCAAGGAAAAATTTTTTTTTTCCTTATTTGATCAATTTTTCCTGATTTTTTTCAAATTCCCTGATATTTTCCTGATTTTTCCCTGAGTGATGAAGTTCCCTGACTTTTCCCTGATCTGTCGCCACCCTGTAAAAAATCAGATGCTGCAGTAAATAACATACTACTCACAATAAAAATGAATCTGTTATTCATTAATGATTTCATTTTAGTTATTAAATACATAAAAACATTTTAACACCGGAAAATTGATTATATCACCTTATTGAAAAATTTTGACATCACCTAAACTATTAGTATATTGCGTTGTATTTCCAGAAATAATTAAGCTCTCATTGTCCCTTTAACATTCATTGCATACCTTTTAAGAACATTTTAAACAAAATGCAACCTTATTTCAAACAGTTTACATCTCTTCCACATAACGCGGATCAAATAAATAAATCCATATTCGCGGTGCAAAAGTAAAAGCCGTGTCTACTACTGCCAAAAGTTGTAGACACTGAAGGGGAGGTCTCATAGACCGCTCCTAAAGAATGCAATGAAATTTAAACCAGATGCACATGCCAAAAGATACTGATAAGCAAAGGGGTGCTCAAGGTCACAAAACAAAAAGCTATTGGGAAAAATCATTCAATCGGACTGAGAATGAAGTAGGGTGGTGGGATAAACTTTTGAGCGGTCTGTGAGACCTTCCCTGTTACGGGTTAAAAATCATCAAAATATTTTTTTTAAACCTAGGGACTTGCTTTACAGTGTTTTCACTTATTTTCGGAATAAAACCAGAGTACAAGACTCGATCCTAAGAGCCTTAACCCCTTGAGGACCAGCGTCGCAAAACGAAGCGCAGCTACGGGACCGAACGTTCTGAAATGGAACGCCGCCATCGGCCCGAGCATTTACAGCAGTTAAGCCTAACTGAACAAAAATATTCATATAAAATCAGCATCTCAAAATAATGGCTTGAAATTTTAATTTTGCTTAAACAATGTACTACTGATTACTAATTATTAATATAAAGACTATTACATTATTAGAAGGAAGTGAAATAAGTGGAATACTAAAACTTTAACCATGTGCACAGAATAAAATGATATGTGCACAAAAACAAAGTTAGAGTTTGACATCGTGAGTGTGGAATTAAAGAAAAAGAAATGTAGCAAAAAAATATGTTCCTTATGTAATTCTGATTAAAACAACTTAGGTCAACGAATTTAAACTAGTTATATTTCCCATGCGGCAAGTCTCAAAACTGCTTCATAATTCACTCGAAAACATTCCCTTTCACTCACTTCCCTAACCATTTTTATTGCAGTTTTCCATTCTCCAAATGAAAAAGAATAAATACAGAAGAACAACATCAGAAAGGATTCAAAAATAATCATAAACTTCAGGCCTCTTGAAATCATTTCTGTACTCTCATCATACGGGGAATCATGGGCGGATTTATGGGGGGTCAGAGGGGGGCAATGCCCCCCCCAGTTTTGGGCGGACTTTATGTAGCAACAACCAATCTTCCAAAAATTAAAAGAAAAAAAAATCATTATTTTTTTGTTTTTGAATAGTTCAGAAGAGCATGGGTGGATTTATGGGGGGGGGGACAAAGGGGACAATGCTCCCCAATTTTGCGAGGGGTTTATATAGTAACAACTTATCTTCCAAAATCTTATAACAAAAAAAGATCATGATTTTTTCTTTTTTTAATAGGAAATTAAAGTTTATTTTTTCTTTTAAACTTAAAATAGCCGTTTCTTACAAAGTTTGAACAATACTGTACAACTGTATAATCTACTACTCAATTTCAGAGACTGGAAAGTGCAAATTATTGATAGGTTCTAAAATCCCTGAAAAGAATTGGCGCAGTAAGGCCTATAAGGGCTCTTAAGCCAAAACCCCAATCTAACCAACCAAACCTTGAAAATTATTAGACAAGTCTTTGAAACTCCTAAGCAAAGTGTGCTTCAATTTTATTTCTTATCAAGTGTATAAATTAAGAATTGTTCAAATGGGTAGTATGTTACTCTCTTGATACCTATTCTCTTAATCATGCACCATTTCTTTAAAGTATTAACTTGCATCACAAAGCACTTTTAAAGCGTAATACTTAAAAAAAAAAAAAAAAAAAAATTTGCCTATTATTTCCAATTAACCCTTATAAGACTTCAAAATGCAGAATTTTATAGCCATTTTAGATAATTTCCTCCGGGGGAGTAACTCCCGGGTCCCCCTAAAACTGGAGATACTCTTTATCCAACTTAAAAGGGAGCACTGCGTCACTCTCTTAATACCAGCCCCCTCTCTTTTAAGGTCAATTTAAAAAGAACAGCATGATTACACACAGTAATGAAAACGACACATAAAAAAGTAAAGAATGGCCTTACGCATCACAGAAAACAGGCAAAAACATCGGAGGGGGAGGGCAATTAAAAATCTTGTTCAAAAAAAAAAATCCTGCCCCCCCCAGGAACTCAGTTCTAAATCCGCCTATGCGGGGAATCCCAAAAGTCTGGAACACATACGCAAAAATATTTTAACCTTCCTTCCCTCCCCCATAATTCATTCAGCTAGATGGGGGTATATCTCTTTCAATTAGTCGTAAAAAAAAAGAGAAGCAAAGATATAAACAAGAGCAATTGAGACCTCATAAATCATATGCGCAGAGCAGTGATTCACTGTTGTTTACATAAAAAAAAATCTATCCCATTGAGAGGCCCAAATAAGAAACTAAAGCGTGTACATGAAGGTCAAAAACCATGTGACTCGAATATGATCAAAGTTATAGCCATTTAGCGCCATCTATTATCATTTAAATATTCAATTCAATCGTCAGGGACGTCAGTGTCGATCAGAGCGCGTAGCGTAAAAGTGACGCTGGGCTGATAGGAGAGGAATCGTTGCGTAGCGTCCGCGTGACGCTGGGTGCGAACGGGATAATGTCTGAAAAAATGTTCACGTTGTAAAAATAAACAAAAAAATTCTGGAAGCATCGTATTTTGCATAGCTAAAACCACGCTCACTTAAATATAAAAACATTAATTTTTCAAAGCCTTAAGGGGTGGGAAGAGTAAGCGACTCTCTGCCCCCTCTCCGGTGACAGATCTGGGTTGGTAGCTTTTACGGTTTTAAACCGCCACTCCCTTGAATGGACTATAAATCCGTCCCTGCGTAGCACGGCAGTATTTATAAAATAACACACAATTATAAGCAACATTGCAGACAAAACTAACAACAAACAAACTTCTAGCAAATATTAAAACATTAATATTGATTTATGTGTTTAAAAAAAGAAATACTTCATAAGCAACCAAATGCGTACTCAGTTCCGCAGATACCAAAATCAAACCGCGAAGTTCAAAACAGCGTCGCTGTCGTCAAGACAACGATCATTCGTTGCCATAAAAATCTAGTATATTAAAACACGATTTTTTTTTTTTAAAGGTTGCGTTCGACGAAACTCACCGGTCTACCGGTAAGTAACTGGTTACTAACCGAAGCGTTCTATGATCAACCGGTTTCCACAGAGGTTACCATTCTATATATTATAGCAGGAAGAATTGGTTTTAATTAGTGCCATCATTTCTGTTGATGCTTTTCAGTTTGCATTGGAAGAAATTGAATTTCAAGGAAATATACATAAATAGTTTTAATTTGCTGTCAAGTATCACTATGAAATTTAAAGAAATCCTAAGATTTAAATCACTTATCCAAAGTGTCTTGTTTAATATTAAATAATTTCTTGCTTTTACAGCTGTCTTACGACCTTTTATTTTGAGCCCTAAGATCCAGAACTGGAACCAGGAGTTTCAATACAAGGATTGGTCCGATCTCGCTATTTCCTTTTCAAGTAAATGTTTGTACTGAGTAGCATACAGCAGGAAGAATTGGTTTTAATTAATGCCATCCTTTCTGTTTGTGCTTTTCGGTTTGCATTATCTCTTCAGAGAGCAGTGGATGAATTTTGCAGAAGCAGCTCTGAATCTACAATGAACCCTTTAAATTGCTATCAATAAATCACACGTATAAACAACTATATATATTTGATGCACTTCTATGATTGTAACATGTTTTGTTTGTAATAAAGTATGATACCCAACATTTAAAAACATGGACTCAATTTTGATGCAAAAATGAATTGAATGGAACTGTCATTTGTCATGTTTGAACTTTATGTATAACATCGAATTTATTTGTTCAATTATGTAATATGTGAAATAATGATGAATTCTTATAAATTACAATTTAGTAAATTTGAAAAAGTAAATTGTATTTCAGATTGATTTGAATAATCATGAACGGGAGCAGGGTTTGTTAATATTCATATTGTACTCAGTAAGATTTAGTTAACAGTGACCAGGGTGGCGACAGATCAGGGAGATCAGGGAAAAGTCAGGGAGCTTTATTAATCAGGGAAAAGTCAGGGAAATATCAGGGAATTTTGAAAAAATAACAAAAAATCAGAGAAAATTGATTTTTTGAAGAAAGAAATTTTTTTTTTTGCTTTACAAAATTAAGTACTCTTAATTCCCTACGCATTTTCCGCCAATTATCTGTTCAAAAAAAAAAAAAAGAAAAAAAAAGAAGGTAAAATTAATGAGGTGCGATTATACACTGCCGCATATTTGTGCATCTTTTTTCCTCAACGTCAAAGTATTGAATCTTACTTATTAAATACAGGATGAACTTCCTAAGATTGCTTTTGTGTCTGTTAGGTTGTTTATTTTACCTAGTTTGAAATTTCCTTTTACGCTTTCAATCCTACGTAAAATAAACAACCATACAGGCAAAGAGGAAGCCTTCAATTATGCCTTAGCTCCTTTGCCTTTATTCCATTGTCTCAAAGTAATTAGCGTACTATAATCACGATTTCAAGAAGAAATCTTTGGTTTTTGAATTGATTCAATAAAAGCTGAAAAGTTATTACTTCTTTGCGTTTTTAATTGAATTGCTAAAATTGAACTTTCAATGAAAAAAACTTTGTTTTTTGCCGTTATACTATTTGTTGTCACCGCAGATTATAAAGGTTTTCTTTTCTTCAGACTTTAGTGATTCTTTAATTTTATAAACAAGCTGTATTCTTCTTTTATATATTTTGAAATTAACTAATTGCTTTTTTTTTTCCTTGCATTTCAAAGTTGTTTGTTACAAAAGCAATCTAAGATTTTTTCTCGTTACATACTGAAATCATTTAAAATAGAGTTAACCTGTGTACTTAAGAAAATATCTTTATTTTTTTTATTGTTAAAATGCTGTATTCATTCATTAAAACCTATGTTCCTGATTAGAGAAAAGCTCCCTATGAATGGTTGTCTAAGGGTTTTATCTGTTTTGCATAAATATGTCAATTAGTTATATAAGAATAACTGCATTACTTCTATTCTTTTACTATTACTTGTTATTCTTGCAACAATTATTATACTGTTTGAAAACTTAGAACTAAAAAGTAATTGACATTATTTTGAACTATCATAAATACACATGTTTTTAAAAGTAATTCCAATAGTTTCTTAAATTCTTTTGCTAAGTGGTTTCTGGAGCTTAAGTTTTTTTTTATTTTAATTTTCTATAATCTTTCCATTGTATAAAAATTTAATATACTGTTTTGTAGGTCATTCCCCCCCCCCCCCCCAAATTTTCATGTTTTTTTTTTTTTTTTTTTTTGAACCATTTTATTAAAAAAAAAGTAGCATCTTTTTAAAATATATCTTTAATTCAACAACTTTACATAACTTAAAACGTTTAAAATACTGCATTTTCTACAAACATACAAAGAAAGAAAACCATTATCATTGGTAACGTAAATCAGGGAAATTTGGTGAACTTAATCAGTGAAATCAGGGAAAAGTCAGGGAACTTTTTTTCACAGTTCCTGTCGCCACCCTCGTGACTAAAAAACATGTCTTTAATATTAGCTAAGACCAACATTTCTTTTTAAACTAATTAAATGCGGTAGAAACTTGTTATACCTCAAGGATTGAGGGATATAATTTGCACTTGGCTCATAACTTAACCATGGTATAACATTATTCATTATTGCCTTCCCATTGGGCAACAAATTATAAAAATTAAAATGAAGAAAATGCATTTTACTTGGGTGTTAATGTTTGACAGCAGTACTTTACATGTTATATTTTTTTCCCGTTATAGAACTCGGGCAAGAGAGGAGAAAAATTATAGGAACATTACATGAAAATTCCAACTTTGTTTTGTACATGCATATTAAATGCTGTCATAATTTATTTTGTTGGCTAAGGTTGCAGAAGGCTCAGGGCGATGAGACCCCTGGACCTGGAGAAGGGCACCCATTTCAATCTTCAAAGTAGTTGTGTGTTTAGTATTATAATTTGCATCTTCAATAGTTAATCAAGCATTCTTTCATAATTTAACACATATACATTACATGATATCAGGCCTGGCTCCTGGGGTAGGCCTAGGGCAGCAGATTTTTTGGGGTAGAAAATTTCAAAGTTGAAACATTTTTTGCTTTTAAGTATGAATAACTGTTTCAGCGTCACACATAGTTTGGAATTGAACTAGAAATTCAATTTAATTTTAGAGGTGGCAAATTGCATGATTTGAAAGTCTTTTGAAAATATTAATATCTGTTTCTATGGCATAAGATGCACTACTTTAATGTTAAAATTAAAGTGTGTACCAGTGCTTGGATATGCAAAAATCAATATGGAATTTAACTAGAAACTCGCTTTAATTTTAAGCACTTTACAATTATTTTTATTTTATTAATATATTATTATTTTTATTATTCAATGGGGGGGGGGCACTTGTCAATATCGCCTAGAGCTGCAGAACTACTAGAGCCGCGCTACATGATATAAAAAGAAGTTGTGCACAATTCTTTAATCTTTTTGCTATCTACATAAGATTTAATTCAAAGGGAGCTGTAAAACGAATGAACATTATGGTCAATAGCCAGAAAGTATAAAATTCCATGCTCCATGCTGAGAATGATAATATGACTAAAAACCAAATGTTCTAGAAGAGAACTTTAATGCCCCCTAGTTGTAATCATTAAAAGTCCCTAATTTTTTGTATGAACAATTTTAAAAAAAAAATATTTTTTGTGTAGTCTTATAATTTTTTTTCTTGTCTATCCAATAAACAGACGTGCTACAAAACTTTGAAATTTGATAGTGAACAGAGTTATTATAGGGGCCGATGTGAACAATTGAATTTTTTTTTTTTAATATCATAAAGTAAAGAAACTTTAAAAAAAAAATCTCAAAAAATTCCACGACATAAAGAAAATACTTAATAGGGACGTTTATGGGGAAGTTTGTCATAGTTCATAGACTAATGTGCTTCTAACCTTATTAAATGGGATGTTTTTACGAAAATTGTTTATTCCAATTTCCATTGTTTTGACCTAAATTACCCTTCATCTTCATTTCAAATTTTAGCGTATACACACTTTATTTATTTATTTATTTTTTACATTTTCTACAAACTACCTTCTATTTCCACTAGTACAACGCTGTACATGTATAGACAAACCATGTCATGATTCACACGATGTGGTATATAAACCAATCTAATAAAATAATGTGGTGTATAAACCAAAATATAGTCCAAGTGGTGTATATCAGCTAAGAAAATGTATATCTGAAAAACATAGAGCAGATCAAATTCATCTAAAGTCAAACCCAGTAGCGAATTTACCATATGTCGCAACTGTAAAGGGGATCCGAAAGACGCACAAAAGTGCACATGATTAATGCTTTACATAGTTCTGTTTTAGACACGGCCTCCAACTTTATTCTGACAGACCCTAAATCTAAAACCGCAACTGGTCAAACCATCTATTTTTTTCCCAAAATTAGGGCCTGGTTAAAGACATCAGGGAGCCCTGTGTGGTCAACTCTTACAATTTTAGCCATTGACGAAATCAGTTTGAAAAAAAAAAAAAAAAAAGCCGTTTGGGGCCACGGCCTAGTTAACCTATTCAGTGATCATGCAATGCCTGAAATTAAATGAAAAATTAGGTATACCAATAATTACCAAATATCGCAATCATGAAATCGAAACCTTTTGAAAAACCGCGCTAAAAAAAACGAAATATATAGTAGGTATAGAGTACACGAGTATAAACTTAACATTTCCTTTCATTTTTATATATTTCCATTTCAATTTTCTTCATTTTAGTCCATTTATTTCCCCAAAAATGCAGTGAAGTTTTACCGATTTTCTTCAGGCCATCTTACTGATCATATTCCTTGAATAGAGAGAGAAAAATTACCTTTTTTGCGACCCATATAAACGAAATTAAAAACTTTTATTTTCTAAATGTATTCATTTTCTGTTTTAATATTCTGTTTTGTTCTAAATTCCAGCGCATGGCAGTCCAGTTCCTGCACTTGTTTGCAATTTTTATTTATTTATTATTTTTTTTTTCAAAGATGTCCATTAAGAATGATGACGTACCCCTTCAGATGTTACAGAGCACCCACAAATTGTCCAAAACTTCTAAAAATCTCAATGACGCAGTCTGCATCGTGTTTTTTCTCATTATCGACGGGATCCTGTCTATTTACGCATTAATATAATTTCTGAAGACTTAGTGCAATTTTTTCTGGCCAAGCCACTGGCTCTTATAACACTTTTTAAATTAGAAATGAGGCCTTCCCCCGAACCTAGACTAGTGTATTACATATAACAGCAAAAAACAAAATAACATAAAATGTATTTTTTGCACTCAGTTTTAGGAGCCCTGCGTTTTCAAAAGATCCTGCTTCTTGTTTTTTAGAGACGGGACGTCAGTGTATGTGTGTGTGTGTGTCTGTGTCTGTGTTTTTTTGGGGGAGGGGCAATTAAAGGCATTTTTCAACACTCATTTCTGCGCAAGTGATTTTTTTTAAATAAAAATTTAAAATTGGGAACGTTTTACATTCTCAAGTAGTTTAGATTATTCTGGAGGCCAAATAATTAAGCATTTAACCTTCTCGCGACATATCATCATCGTGAGCACGTGAGCCCTAAAAATTGGGGGCACAGGGCCGCAGTTCCATCTATAGAGTCCCAATATGAAATAAGTTTGGAGCATTCGATTCTCTCCCTACTCTTCTGATGATGCTCATGGAAGCATTAATTAAAATGTTACCAACTTTTCTGTTTCTTGTTCATTATTATTACTTGTCATTATCCGATTTTTAAGAAAAAAAGACTCTGCGAATGACCTGCTTGATCTGTACCATCAAATCACAGAAAACACCAAAAATGAATTGACATAAAACGTAAAAAAATTTAATTTAATTACATTATGCGATGTTTACTCTTGTTTACGATTTTTTCAAGACTTTTTTTACGTTTTAAAAGTGAAAAATACTAATTTAAAAAATATTATTAATGTGAAGAATTTCTACTTATACCATTTTTAACTGTGAGCAAGTTAGGTGCTTGTTCTGTCTTTATCCATATCTTCGAAGTGAATAATTAGAATCTTTCAACTGAGCGATAAGTTGCCAAATATGGAAACCCTGCAGCGTTTCCAGTTCCTATAGACACGTTTAGTGTGACGTCAGGGGTTGCCAGAAACACGGAGAAGTTTCCAATCATGCCGTTGCTATACGCGGTGCTAAGGGAGAATCAGCATAGGATCTTCGTACGAATAGGATTAGAGCGATGTTTAATTGATGGTTTTTTGCCAATTAAATGCTTTAAATAATTTTTTTAGTGAATTCAAGTTACATATAAGTCACCCATAGACACCATTTGACGAGTATCGATAGTTTTTACATGTGAATCGGGTAAAAATTTGGCAAAACATAGACATGTGGAATACAAGTGTTTTTTCTAGAGTTATACACTTTTCTTATTGTTATTTCTTTTTCTTTGGGGGGGGGGGGGAGGGGGACAGGTCTGACATTTGAGAGGGTCAGGAGAGGCATTGCCCCTCTCATGCTTTTGGACAATAACTGTATTTCTATAAATTTGGCGTAATTTTTGTTGTTTTTCGACGCAACATACTCGTACATTGACTATTTGCCTTTTGCACGTACACATCTAGAAAATTTGAAATATCATGCCTTGGGGGGAGGGGGGAAGAGATTTTTCTTTTATAGTTTTGGGCGAAATTTAATTATTATAATTATTATTATTATTATTTTGAGGAGGAGGAGTGGTTTGAATTGTTATGTATTCTTTTCTTTAGAAGACGAAAGGCCATGTTAGCCTATTCAGATACCTCTGGAGGGGGGAGGATTTTTTTCCATTTGTTCGAGTAATGATGCATATTGCATTGTCACTTGTTCGTTTCCGTTTTTTTCCCTTACATTCATGGCATGTGAAGCAATCCGGAAAACTTGCAGAAGGGGTTGCTATTCATATTGTATTGCAATTAACTCTGAATTTGGAGCACTTCAGAAGTGATTGGTAGTCGGAGGAAAGGGTTTCAAACATAACAATACAGACGTAAATTAAAATTCAGAAGAAACCCTACGAAAACGGAAATATTTCACAACACAAAAAACAGTAAATCGTGAAATTAAAACGAACTAAAACTTTAAACAGCAATATTTTTCATTGCAATTTCTACCTCACAATTTAAAGGGGCGGCTCTGTTTACATTTTACTCGGGGTTGCTTTAATGTATCCAGGTTACCATGTTGTTTAATAGAACGCGCTCGTTTTTATTTTTCATTTCGCCAATGTACTGTAATTGGTTTTGTTCGGCGATCCTAGCCGGTCGACCACTGAGTAACCGGTTGCTAACCGCTGCGTTCTATCATCAACCGGTTGCCGTATTAATATGAAGCACGTGATCATTAGATGTCACGTGATCAATTAACCGGTAGCTACCAGTTGAGCTCGGCGAACGCAAGCATTCCTTGCGTTCGACGAACCTCACCGGTCGACCTCTGCGGTTACTAACCGCAGCGTTCTATGATCAACCGGTTACCATTCTAAGCAGTTGATTGGAGCACGTGATCATTAGCTGTCACGTGGTTAACTAACCGGTAGCTACCGTAACGTAAGCATTGAGAGCGTTTCAAAATTCGCCGCCGGGAACATTGGGCGCCGAGCATTTTGGACGCCGGAAACATTGGGCGCCAAGCATTTTAGGCCCCGGGAATACTGGGCACAATATGCTCGGCGCCCAAAGTTCCCGGCGCCCAAAATGCTCGGCGCCCAAAGTTACCGGCGTCCAAAATGCTCGGCGCCCAAAGTTCCCGGCGTCCAAAATGCTCGGCGCCCAAAGTTCCCGGCGCCCTAAATGCTCAGCGCCCAAAGTTCCCGGCGCCCAATCTTCCCATTTCGTTCTGAGGCGCCCCAATAATCACAGTGATCTCCCACAAAATTTTTTATTCGGCAAATTTTGCTGACGATTTGGCAAATACAGTTGGCTCTCTATTTAACGACGGCGTTACACGGTCCCAGATGGTCCACTATAGTGTTAAAAGCATTCTATTTAAGGACGATTTTTTGTGGTCCCTTGAAAGTCGTTAAGCAGAGAGCCAACTGTACCATGATTGAAAAACATTTGACTTTCATAAGATGTGTGAAATTTTTCACACATCTAATTTTTTCATAATTAGATTACAAGAAAAAATTGTCTCTGTGGAAAATGAAAGAATGCTAATTTTTTATTTTCAAGAATAACAATTCAATTCAAAAAATGTATTATAATAGCAAATTTGCCGCCCCTGAAAAGTTTGGCAGCTGCCTACTCTGCCTATTGGGAAATTGGGCCTTGATAACTCCCCAGAAATTTTATTAAAATGAAGTTTTAAAAACTCAATTTTCGGGGTATCGAGACATTAAGTGAGAAGGTGGATTAAGCAATATCTCCCTCGAAAATGCTTCAAAATTTAAATTTCCGAGTAATTTTTGAAAATTAGGAAACTAAAAATGCATTTTGTTTATTTTTGATGTACGGAGAAAGGTCAGGTTTCGGGCGCTGGCCCCAAAATACTTTTTGAAAATAAAGCTTAGAAACCAAAATATTCGGTCATTATACATTGAGAAGTTAGAAGAGGAGGGGTGTTCTTCTAGCTCTTCAGTTGTCCACCTAAAAATGCACCTTTAGGTAATGTTTGCTTACATTAAAGGAAGTGTGAAGGTGCTTAAAATCCTTCCTTCGTGGAAATATTTTGCCTTTGAGGCTCTAAAGATTCGATTTTTAACTATATTTATACATATTTTAGAAAGGATGGAAGATTCCTGAGCTCCTCCAAAAAACCTCCTTTTAAAAAGCTATCATCACGAGGGAGGGTGGATCTAAGGAAGGAGGGTGTCCTATTAAAACTCATTTGTAATTGAAGTCCGAAAAAAATTCATTTAAGTTGCTTTTAAGTAAGTTAAGTAATAAGGGATGGAAAAGCTAGTTTCCGTTGACATTTTTCCAAATAAAAGACTTAAAATGCAATTTTTTGCTACATATCAAGGCATTTGTGAAAGGGCGTGGGAAAAAGGGGTTCTCCTCCTAGTTTCGAAATTAAAGCCATAAAATCGAAAGTTTAGGCTCTCTTTGGTATTGTGAACAATAGGTATTCTCTGAGAACCGCAGCATTTAGAGATCGTCCAAGTGTATGCTCTCAAAACCAGCCCTATGGCAAATTTTTGTACTTTTTTTTTTCTCATTTTTTGCAGCCGCTATAAATCCTATGGCTTTTAGTTTTTTTTCCTTTTTGCCCCCTCCCTCACTTTTCAGTCCCAATCGCCTCCTCTGCGGCAACGTTTCATTAACATGAAATTTCGAACTTCCAAAATAAATTTTATTCGAACTAGTACATAGAGCTGATTTACACTTTCAGGCGCTAGTCGGCACAAGTTGCGTGTGTTCAAGTTACAGTATACCCTTGTTTTAAGCGAGTTGATTTCACGCGGTTTTGATTATACGCGGTTTAAGATTTGACACCTTTATTTTATTTTACGAGGATGAGTTTCGGTTTTACGCGGATGCGGCAATGCAAACAGATAAAATTTTCCCCTCTTTCAAAATTTAAACTCCTAAAGATTGCAGATTACGCGTAATCAACTGCATTTTGGCGTGTTAAAAATCGAGCTTGGGCCACTGGTGACATTTCATGCGATTGGGTACCAGCGCTCTTTCCAGAAGTAAAGTTATTAAACTCACACAGTTCAGAACTCACTGGAAGAAGAGTTTTTAAGAGTGACAAAGAAGACCAAAATCAACGAGGATACCGACGTCGGTGACATACAACCAAAAACGGTCACATTGAAAATTTTGAGCCATTCCTAGACAATAGAAATGATCTTTGTGATGTTAGTGAAGGAAGATTCTATCATGGAAATGACGCAAGTGATCATAGATGCGTTAATGCTTTGCTAAGAAATACAGAGAAAAATTCTTAATGACTGCCAAATTTGCTGATTTTGCTGCCAAATTTTTAATGACTGCAAATGACTGCTTTTTTTTTTCTTCAAATTTCATGAAATAAACAATAAAATAGTGGTGCCATCTAGTGTTCACGAAAGAATTAGCACGTTTTAAAGACGTTGGAACGTTGGAAGGCGTGGCTTACAGAATTACCGCTTGGGAACGGCCAATATGCGTGTCGCATCGAGAACATTGTTTTCAACTGATGGCAACCGTAAAAAATTGCTACATGATCGGTAGGGCATTGGACTCGGGGCCGGAGGGGCTCGGGTTCGATCCCCGCTGGTCGAAGACCCACCGTCGTCATTAAAGGGGACTGGGCGACGTTAAATATGCTCGTGGTCTCAATGTCCTTCAAGTGAAACGACACCTCTGGGGGTGCTAGTACCAGGTAGCTATTAGCTCTTGGACTAGTTCTAAATTCTCATTAACTGTTCGATCCGGTGATGGTGCTGCCATCTATCGGTATATAAAATAATGGAGGCAAGGCACTAAGTATGCAGTCCTCGACATAAAATACAGTTGTAGTCAGTTGTGACTCTTGAATAGAAATAGAATAGAATAGTTTGTTATGAAAATGAAAGTCGGGAAGCAAATTCGATTATTTCTTCGTTTCTTGTTTTAGATCTTTCGACATTTATGACGTCTCATGTGAAATTTCTGTGATTAGAATTTTCATAACTATGGACGCCTTAAAAGAATACATAAACAGTCGGAATGCTTTATATGACAAGATTGAAATTTTCCAGATACCGCAGACAGAAGGAGATGATGTCCCTCTCGTTATAAATAATACATTAACGTTTGACTTGTTTCAATTTTTTGATAAAGAAGCATGTTCAGAAATCAAGTCTCATATGTTGAAATCTAGTTTCGGGTGTAAAAAGCAAAAACTTTTTGACGAAAGTGTTAGCAAATATTTCGAAACGAAGCATGTCAAGCTGGACTGTAAAATTGAATTTTATGAAGGTTTTTTACAATTATGCGAGTTGGTTTTGTATGAAGAAGGATGTTTTTTTGATTGGCATGTAGATACGGATGAACAGTATCTAGTTGGAACTGTAGTTATTCCTTTAAACTCTGAATACGAAGGAGGTATGCTTGCTTTTAAAGATCAATTTGGAAAAGAATTCAATTTTAACGATACAGAAAGATCAATGGAGAGAAAATGGTTGAAGGCCTGCTTTTTCCCACAATATATGCCACATAAAGTTGAGCAAGTGACAAAAGGTCATAAACTGTCATTGGTATATAAAGTGAGAGATAGTAATGGTGTTCCTCGCTTGCGTTTCATAAGTGAAAGAGTGAATCCATGCAAGACTAGAATAGAGGAATTAATAAAAAAGGTGGATGTGAAAGTGACTGATGTTATTTGGACAACAAGTGAACTTGTAGCAAAATCTTTCAAAAACCTGAATCAGTATGTAAAAGTGTTGAAACAAACAGCAGTAAATGAGGAGGAGGTAGGATTTTCAACATTTGTGTATCCGAAGAATAAATTTGAAGAATTATGCAAAGAGGATGCACATGATTCTGATAACTCATTTGTAGATGCTTTGGAAAGATGTGCTGCGAAATTGGAAATCACTGATGTAATACCAGATAAAGAAACTCCTTATAATGGAAATTCGCCTTGTACATGTTATGAGAAACTTAAGTTTTTGGATGGATATGTAATTCTACACAAAAATTACCAACCTGTTGCAGATGGAAGTACATCAGAGGATGAAGAATGTAAAATACTCTATTTCTCTCACTAATTGACCAAACACATGGTCTATGACTTTAATGAACAGTTTAATGAAGACAGCATTTTGAATTGTTAATATGTAATACAAGAAATTTTTAATTACCATAATGAAATGTAAAATACGTACCATCGTTACCGACAGCATACATGGTTTCAAGATTTTTTCTAGCAATTTCAATTGTGCATTTTTAAGTTTAAACATAAAAATGTCGGTAAAGGGAAGGATTTTTTCTCACAATATAGAACATTTCTTCAAGCTTTCTTCCCCATTTTGGATCTTTTTTGGACACAGTCTTACATTGTTCAAGTGTATCAATAGTAATATGGGCAATTCTTTGGTTACGGAACTACAGATCAGAAACAAATTTATTGGTTTTTATTAGAATTACACTAAGTTTTTTTTTTTTTTTTTTTTTTTTTTTTAATTTATCATATTATGCATGTATAACAAGTTATGCAACTTAAACAGAATTTGCTTTTGAAATACTTAACAAACAATCCATATATTTTTTAGAAATTTTTTAATGATTGGTAATTTAATCATAGAAAAAAGTTAAAAGTGATGCTAAGTCAAGCTTAAATTACTGTGAATCTAAATCATGATTTTATTTTTTTTTTCTGTGGTCAGTTATTGACTACATGTTATATTATAAAAAATATTTGTCACTGAGAATATACTCATTAGGGCAATTCCATGGTGTTGGACGTAAAAAATGAAGAAAATTTTCTCAGTTTTAATTCCATTTACCAAATATAAACTGTTCCAAAATGATCAAA
Organism: Uloborus diversus; assembly: GCF_026930045.1. Lineage (NCBI taxonomy): Eukaryota > Metazoa > Arthropoda > Arachnida > Araneae > Uloboridae > Uloborus > Uloborus diversus. The sequence goes on along the minus strand of NC_072732.1, from coordinate 159,043,587 downwards.
TTTATTTACAAGATACTTACTACATCCTACTGAATAAAAAGTCATGTTAGTTTTTCAAAATAGATCCCTTAAGTGTAAATTAAAAAAATTTAAAGAGTTGGTGTCGGACGTAAACACACAAAGAGTAAAATTGATGGTTCACTTAAAAATTATTAAAAGTCTGTGAATTGGCGTACATTATAATTTTAAAAACAGCATAATTCTAAAGTACACTTGTGATTGAAGCATATTTCCCAGTTTTCAAATGATATTATAAGGAATAAAATTATTTAAAAAATATTTTTAGCTTGGTGTTGGACGTAAATTGTTCATATTGGACGTAAACTTTTGCTCTTAAATGTTAATACATAACAATGATTATTATATTTTACATATACTGAAACAAAATTTACCAAGTAAATTCAAAAGTAGGTTTGATTGGGGGAAGTGGGACACTGGGGTAAGTGGGTCACCCTCCAAAAACTGAAATATGCAAATGGGTTTTATACTTTTTTACATTGATCATGTCATGGTTCATCAGTGATTAGTTTTGCATATATTTGGGTTATGTGGAATTTTTTTTCTAGGTCAGAGATCTTAGTCAAAAAAAAATCTGAAAAATATTTCTTGGCAAGTTTAAGTAGTATTTTTCAAAGTGTTTTCCCAGTTAGCATTTATTTTTTTATGATCATTAAACATTCATCTACAGTTTAACTTAAAGTGCTTACTGTAATCAGAATTTTTGAATAAAATATTATTAAAAACTGTTTTAGAGAAGGAGCATCACTTACCCTGTAAAATTTCGCTATAAGACGTTCCCTTACAGTGGGGTAAGTGGTTCCTCCCCTAACAGTGAGGATTTGAAAATCAAAAGCAACTTTGATGAAATATTTGTATTAGTGAAATACAAGACAACTATGATGGACTTACTAGTAATTGATAGTTCAGCTACAAAAGCTGGTGATTATTTTTTTGTGAAACTTAACTGAAGAAAAACCATCAAGATTTATATGGGTTGAATGTTGATAATGGTTCTTCCTTAGCCAACTTTACATAGATGCAGTCATTTAGTGTTTCCAATTTCTTTTTCCATTTATAGTTTTGGCAAATTTGCCAAAATTGATCTTAATCAACTGTATTACGTTCATTCAACACACGTTTTCTTAAAAGGGGTCCTACTTACCCCTATCAACCCTAAATGTATATACAATAAATTCAATTAGTTGTTTTTTATGCATGTTTCACTTTAACTTTGAAATTAAAGACGAAAAAAGGAGAAACACAGTTGAAAACATAGGTTGTTTAAAGGAAAGTAACAATGTCGGACGTAAAAAAAATTTTACGTCCGACACCTAGATTTTAGTAAAAAATATTCACTTGTTACAAAATGAAAATAGGTTACATCAAAGAAATTGAAACTCTTACTTTGTACTCAAAAATACATGTATGTAGCTTTAAAATTATTGGCTCAGCATAATTAACTCTGCATTTTGGTGTCGGACGTAAGGCACTTAATGTACCCCAAAGGAATTGTTTTGCAAATCAAAATGAATTATATTTTGACAAATTTTTGCAATATCATCAGCACCACATTGTATCTTTAATTGGTTATTCATCTCAATTCATAATATTAGTATGTATTTTTTGGAAAAAACAGAATTTCTTCGAGAGTCACCAAATATAGTTTCAAAATACTCAAGATATTGACCTTAGTTTAACCTCCTGTAATTTATTTATATCTGAAGTGATCAAATTTTAGACAGGCATTTCAAGATATACAATTCTTTACCATTGAAATGACACCTTATTTGTTTAGAAATTTTAATTTTGAAAATTTGATCATATGGTTGACCTTATCATGGAATTGCCCATTAGTTAATATTTTTATTTGCAATTTAAATGGAAGTAATGGAATTACATCTTGAAATTTCAACTTTTTAAATTCATAATGTTATCCTTAATGAGAAGATACAGCATAAATATGCTTACATTTTACTTTACATTTTATGTTTTTACAAACTGATCATTTGTAAAGGATTAGTGACCCTTCTGTGCTTCGGTCTTTTTCTTTAACCCGTAATAGGGGAGGTGAAAAAGTAGGACTTAATGTCTCAGAGGCCTCAATATTTACAATTTTTTTTAAAAAATCGTGTTTTTGAGATACATTCCTGTAATTTCCCTTAGATGTTCTTCAAACTTTTATTAGCATGGGGAAAAATATTTCTGAATTTTTAACTGAACTATACCTTTACTGAGGAAATTTTGCTAGAGTCTTAAGATTTTTTGAGAAAATCATACACTTCAGTAATAAACTAACAACTAATACTACAAAGGAATCTATTATTTATTAACCGCTTAACTGCCAAACTATTGACGGAAGATCAAATTTGAGTGATTTTTTCAAACTATGTCTATTTATGTCTAGTTAATACAAAAATAAAATAAAATTTACAGAAAAAAAATGTTTACTATGTTTTTCAGCGTGTTCCATTTTTGGAACATTGGCGCTTTGCATGAAGTTTTTTTTTTCGGAGAATTTTTTTAAACTAAGAGGTTTTGAATGCGGTTTTTATCTTAGCATACTTTATTACGGAAAAAATAATATTTTAAATTGCATTTATGTACATACCAGAATTCAGAAAATCCAATATAGAAATATCTAATGCCCATGATATGAAAGGAAGCATTGCTGGTGAAGTCGTTTGTCGCAATGGAAACATTTCTTAGTCGTATTTTTTTTGCACACCGCACAACGTTCTTGGGACGCAGATACAATATAATGTCCGTCAGCCATTCTTGATTGTTTATGTAAATGACAACGAATCCTGGATGACTTTCCACTCGTACTTTTCTTCTTAGGAGGTGAGTCGTTATTTCTCTTCGGAACTTTAAATGCTTCATCTTGACTTCGTGTAGCTCACAATGAAGTAACCAACTAGCTACAACTGAAATATTCAGAGCATTACTAAAAAGATTCCACCACCATTTTTTACTCCTCAAATGAGGTCTGTAGCTCCCTAAAAGTTTATCCATGACGTCCACACCCCCATTCCTTCATTGTATCTCTTGATAAGATGAGGTTGTGGCACATCTATCTTGCATTTCTGCGCATTTGAGTAATGTTTTACAGATGCAAGTGGCTGGAGTGTATAACAATTAGATGCTACTGTAACCACTGCATTATCATTCCAGCTGCACATGCACACTGATCCATCAGATCAATAGTCAAAATTTCCTCGATCTTCTGTAGAAAGGGCTTTTTTGGATTTCAGTGGACAATGGCCAGTTCGGTTTTCACGAATTGTTCCTGTTGCTCGTACACCTTTTTTTGATAGCTGAGAAATTAAATCATGATGTAAAAAAGTTTATCAAAGTATACTACATGCTTAGACGTGTCAGTCAAAACTGATAATAGATCATTTACAACTCTGAATCTTAATTGCACATCAGGGGATCCTTCTTTTTTGCCTGAATAAATCTCCATGGAATATGGGTATCCACTTGAAGAGCACAGCATCCAAATTTTGAAGCCGAATCTTATTGGTTTTCCTCTAATAAACATTTTACATGAATGCCGACTGTAACAGGGAACCATAGATTCAGCTATGCTCAATTTTTCATGAAATACACCAAATTGTTGAAGGTTTTACACAATTCTTCATAAATAGGGTATACTTTTCCAAGTTTGTCATTTTGTTTTAATACATGGTTGTCCATCAAATGAAAGTTGTTTTTTATTTTTCGCAAACGATTTCGAGGCATAACTGTTGGTACAATTAGCACAGATGTATGTTCTGCACTGCTCCAATACATATCTTCAGAAGGAATGGAATGGTACCCACTCAATAGCAGCAAACCAAAAAATTTCATCTCTGTCAACATCTATTGATTCTCCTTTTTGCAATGCATACAAGTTTGTCATATTTGCTAAGTGTTTAACATACTGCAAAGGTAAAATTTTTAAAAAATAAATCAATTGGAGATAAATCCACTATATTTGGAAATGCGTGTCGAAGCGGTTCAATACTTTCTGACGAAATCAGTTTCTAAAAATTAGCTTTCTTCTCCCAAGTTAAATCCATTTTCATTCTTTTTCTGCTTTTATTTCCTGATAATTCCTTTTCTTTTTTTCCGTTTTCATTCGCTTTTTACTTTTATTATCAAATGATTTCAGACTTTGTTCTTCCTCCGATTTTTTTTGTTAAATTTTCACGAGAGTTGGTCGAAAAAATGTCCACATACATCAATTGGTGTAATAGGTTGTAACTCGTCTTCTAGAATGTCTTCTTCCTCAGTGATATTGCCTGGTTCATCAGGGGGTAATTGGCATATATCTACATCTGACAAATCCGAATCTGACAATGTCTCTAAATAAGCCACAGTTTGTTCTACAGTAAGAAATCTTATAGACATTTTTTAACATTTATGAACAGTTGGTATACGTCAAACAGAATTTCGTTTCGCTCGAAAACAAAGCTAGCGAATTATTGAACTGCGTTTAAAATATGAAGAATAAAACGCTCACTAATATTATTTTTTATTATCACTTGACAATGCAGGTATGGATTCAGAGCCATATACAGTCGAACCTCCATATATCGAACTTCCACATATCGAAATTTTCTATATATCGAAATCTCAGCAAATTTCTATGTTCATTACATAGAAAAATTGTTTCTATATATCGAAAAATCTCTATATATCGATTTTTTTTCCCCGAGACATTTGTAGATTTTCTTTCCTCTTTAGACTGTTTGTCTCATGAAAAATAAAGGTTAGGGGAGAAAATTATATTCACTAAAGGTTGCTACGAAACTCAAAAGGAATCTGGGGTTGAGGGGTGTATAAATAGGTTGTTGTTTCGTTCTAGAATTCTTAAATTCCTTCAAGTTTGTTTCAAATATCTTAGTTGTAACCAGTAACATTGTAAAATCAGTTTCAATTCATCCCTTTTGTCTATTGATTATCGTTCCTAGTCGTTTTAGCTGCAGTAAAAATCATTCAAGTTACGTAGATTAATTTTTTACTTTTCTCTCGATTTGTCAAAACGAAAATCTCCTCATGTTGCAGATCAAGTTGAATTGCCGAAGAATGAAGATGTATGAAGGCGCAAAAATGTAATTTCTGTTACTTTTTTAATTATTAACTTTCATTTAATCTGATGCTCGTATAAATTAGAAATTAGGTTTCATACACGAAAATTAACTTTAATTTTAATGTTTTAGGTGATTTATAGGATAAAATAAGATTGTTTCTATATATCGAAATTTCTATGTATCGAATTTTTTTCCGGCAATTTGCTACTTCGATATATGGAGGTCCGACTGTAGTCCGTCAAACAGTAGACTGTTATTATTTTCTTTGCTAACGAAACGTCATATCCTTTCAAAGTATAAACTTGCTTGGTTTTACAACATCTACATCAGAGTACATTCAAAATGAGAAGAAAAAAGAAACATATATTACGAAAAATGAAATTTCCCCTTTGAAGTCGAACGATTTACTTCTTGGAAATTTGACTCCCTAAAAGCGCCAATGTTCCAAAATTGGAACATGCTATTTTGGTGAGGTACACCTTTTGGAAATATCATTGTACATTTCTACAAGAATTTTAAACCATACATTGAAGTATTTTTCACAACTATAATAAATATCATCAAATTTTCTGAAAAAGCTAATTTTTGGTAAATTTTATTAGAAAAAGTTGCAAAAAGCTAAAAAAAACACTCATCTTTGAAAAATCGCAATAAATAATTGAAAATATATAAACAATCAAGCAGGAAATCAAAAAATACTTTGAAATAAGACTAAACTGTGTTAAAAAAAAACTTGTTTATTGTAACGTTATTTCTTGGGGAAAATTTTCAGTTAAATATGATGTTCCATTTTTGGAACAAATTGGCGGGTAAACGGTTTTAATGATTTCATTTTAGTTTTTTAATATATGCGGAATATTTTAGTATTAGAAAATTGATTATATTACGTTACGGAAAAATTTTGACAGCCCTTTAACTATTAGTATTTTGAGGAATAATTCAGCTTTCATTGCCCTTAGAACATCATTGCATAAGGTTTGTGAACATTTCAAACAAATCTCAACCTCATCTAGAATATTTTGCATCACTTCCGCATAACTCGGATAAGATAAATGAACCTGATATCCGCGGTTTTAACGTTAAGAGCCATGTCGACTACTGCCAAAAATTGCAACACTGAAGGGGAGTTGCAGTCTCACACACTGCTTTTAAAGAATGCAATGAAATTTAAACCAAATGCATTTGCCTAAAGATACTCATAAGGAAGGGGGGTGTACAAGGTCACAAAACAAAAAGCTATTTGGAAAAACCATTCAATCGAACTGAAAATGAAATAGGGTATTTCTTTTCCTGTCACAGTGTAATACGGTAATTTTTTTATTTTGATTTGGCACAAAAAAAATCTCCAGCATTTTGCATTTGCTCTTCTATGGACAATACTGCTATTGACGCAGTTCTTTTAACCATCCCACCAATCCCACTGACAGCTTCTTTACCATGGCTTGTGGCGGAAAACTTTCAAGTGATATTTCTTTTCATATAGACTAGAGCACAAAGCAAGTACTTTTGTTGAAATTGGTTTGATGCTCCATCAGAAAAAATATTATCATCATATTGCTGTTTATGTCTAGTTTCTAGTTACTGAATTATTATTTTCAAAAATGTTATTACATCATATTTATCATGGAATATAAAATCAGACACGATAACAAATATGTGTACATTTTCTGCTTCCCAAGCACAGACAGTAAACAGAGTAATTTAATTGTTGGACCTATAAGAAAATTGAATATCATTTTGATTTATTGTTGTAAAATTATCTGCAAAATCAACCTGGATAATTACTTTGGAGCTATTCTTTAGGACATCTAGCTTTTGAAATTGAAAAATTCTGCTTGTCTCCTTTTAATATATTGCCTCAGAGCAACAATAAGACATCTGATCCCAGGAATAACAGTTAGATATCCTACTGTTGCTCTAAAGTGACGATATGTGTGACAGAAAATTTAGCACTTTTTCTTCTAATGCAGCAAAGCAAGTCTCAACAGTCCCATTTTCAACCGTCTTAAGCACTTCGGCATTATCTGTTGTCCACTGATACCATTCTATTTTCATATCTTTAACCACAACAAGAAACAATCTAAATATATATATATATATATATATATATATATATATATATATATATATATATATATATATATATATATACACATACACACAAGTGCAATGTAATTCCATTACCGTTATTTCGTTATCCATTACACCACTATGAAAAAACAGAATGTCCAGTTTTTAACTATATTATTTTTAGAATAAAGAAAACTTTAATATCATTATAATAACGGAATTTCATTATAAATTCCCTTCATTATAACTAATACATAAATCTAATTAAAACCAATATTTTTTAAATTTTTACAATATTTCTACTAAGAATAATTTGTTTAGTATTCAACAGATTGCAAACAAATAAAAATTAAGCAAATTTTATTATTCATGAGCTGAAACTATTTGCTCAATGTATATTTATATAAACTGCACTATCCTGGACACATGTTTAAACTTGTCTGTCTGGAATTATTAAGATCGTAAATGTAAAAAAATTTACAAATAAATAAAAAATGATTTTTGCTACAAAACTCCAAAATTTGATAAAAATCCGAGCTATTTTAGTTTTTGCTATTCATGTCCTGTTTCTCAAAAAAATGCCCTGCTGTAACATCATGCAGTCGCCACACATCGGAACGCTTTACTTCAGAAAAAGTGTTCCAATCGCGTCATTGTACACTAAAGTGTTTCGAATGTGCTCCGTTAAAAGGAAAGTGTCCTGAAATGTGCTCCAAATTTGTTGCGAATAGGTCCCACCATGATATTAGTTAAATTTAAGCTTGGAAACACATTTGGGTTTGATTGGAAAATCATAGCTTTCTATTGTACAAATATAATTTGTGCAACTTTTTTTTTTTTCACAACCAATCAGTAGAATCTCTCAATATGATATTACAGTCAACCCTCGATAACTCTAATTTTTTGATATCTCAATTCCCCCCCCCCCTTATACTTCCTATATTGTCAGTGTTAAAATTACTTTGTTCAGTCAAAATTTTCAGTTTTAGGTCCAGGCCCGGACTGGCCAGGTCGGCGATCGCCGAGAGCCCCCAAGCTACGAAGGGCCCCCAAATGAAGCGAAAAAATTTTTTTAGCAAAAAATGATTTTACAATTCTTTGATTTCCTTATAACTATTTTAATCTGTTTCCTTATACGTTTTGCCAGGATCAGGGCCTGATAACTGAATAGACCAGCTAGACTGTGGTCTAGGGCCCTTGCTTTTTAGGGGGCCCCCAATGGCTAAAGTTGTTTTAGCTAATGACTAAAAGTAAGATTTGACTGCATAGTGGCTCCAAAAAATCTTTGCTTAGAACCTTCCGTTATCTTAATCAGGCCCTGTCCGGGATGCTTTTGTTCACTCTTTCTAGTTTTATACAAATAGCACACTGGGCCTAATTAAAGCCAGGTAGGGCCCCGGGGCAAACATTAACTTTTGGTTAGGGCCCCTAGGGTTTTAATTTCTCTGAATTTGTCCCGTAAACAGGACCGGATTACCAAATAAGCAACTTAGGAATCGCCTACGGGCCCCAACAGAAATGTTCGGCCTCCCTGCAAAAAATCATCAGGGCCCCTAACCACCCACTAAATTGAATTGCCCCCCCCCCCTCCCCGCTCAAAAAAAATTTAACGAGTGGTTGTTTGTTTTTGTATGCTTCAATATTTCTACCTAAATTTTGAATTCATTTGTTTAAATATTTTTAAAAGTTTATTACTATTTTAAGGTTTTTTGTGGTTATGTGGGACTTTAAATCCTAATTTTTTGGATGCCCATTTTATTTTTAAGTTATATAAGCAAGTAAACAAGAGTTTCTCAGGACTTAACAGTATTCTAATAATAACTGTTCTCCTCTGTAAATCTTGGTTCTGAAAAAAATATTCACATTGTATGGAATTCATATTGATTTGGTAAATGATTTTGCTTTCGTTTTGTATTTCTTATAAGTTTGAGGCATGTTTTTTCGATTTGAGGGTTTTCTTTCAAATATTTTATTTTCTGTTCTCTTCTTGAAATTTTTCTTTGAATTCGTTTTTGTCTCATTAATTTATTTTATTTCATTTATGTTGATGTTGATGCTATTTAAGGTTCTGTTCTGTGATGAACTGAAATTCACAGAATTTTTGTTTACCTGAACTGGTCAAAACATTTTTTTTTTTTGTGAGAATACTTTGACCAGTTTTCACGGCATTTTCGGTTAATTTTTGAATGCTTTGAATCCGTTTTTTGAATTTCATTTTATTCCTCTATTAACTTGGATGTTTAGAGGTTTATGTGCCTTTTATATAAGTTGATATACAAAACATTAACATCAATCCTTTGATCAAGTTAAATTTTTGTTTCCACCCTTTTAGAACTGATGAGACTATCATAAAGAGATTCAGGGGTGCCCAACTCCCCTAAGAGCGAAGGCGCACCTCCCTAAATATCACGAAGACCTCCCCCCCAGAAAAGTGAAAAATACCCCCTTAAAACTTTCAATGACGCAGTCTGCACCGTACCCCCCCCCCCCCAGGTGGCCACCCCTGAAGAGAGATTTTAAAACTTTGTGGATTTTTCATGCTTTACGTACATTTATTTTTTTTGTCTATTTAAAAATGTGTTTAAACGTCACAATTGCACAGTTTAGCTGCTCCTGGGTTAATATGTGTTGAGTTTCGTTTTTTCTTCAAACATTTCCTAAAAAATATTTTCAACGTTTAAAATTTCAGCAAAGGTATTCGGGGTCCGATCAAGATATCGAGGGGTCGTAGGCCAATATTTTTTTTTGAGGCGGGGGGGGCGTTTCCAACCTTTTTTCATTGGCTAAAACAATTTTAGTCGCAAAATAAAGTAGTTTCAGTCATTTGAGGGCCCCTAAATATCGTGGGTCCTAGGTCCTAGGCCACGACCTAGTTGGCCTATTCAGTAATAAAATCCTGGAGGTGTTTAGGTGTTCGATTTATTTTTAAAGAGATTCTTTGGTTTCTCGGGCTGTGGGACCCATAGTGGTGTGCCCCCCCCCTCCTCGCGTTGCAGAGTCTGCGTGTACGCAGATCTCCGGAGCAATCCTAAAGTTAAAAAAAGTTATATTTTGCAAATTCCAACGAATAAAACTTTAACCAACAACTTTTCTTTCCTTCCCTCTTTCTCCAGGTGTACTACTCAGGGCTGCGGAGTCGGAAAGAAAAATGGCCGACTTCGACCCCGACTCCTGGATTTTGAAACGCCCGACTCCGACTCCGGATTTTTTTATATTTTTTAATTGTATTTTTTCAACTCCCTCTCTTCCTTCAGGGGAAGGGGGAAAACCTCTAAACAGAGATTAAAATATTAATTCCTTTTTATGAAAATTTCGCATTTTGTTTTTTATTGTAAACCCAAGACGCATACAACGTTAGAAATTCAATTTAAAAATCAAACTTTCCAATAGTTACGAGTTAAAATGTGAGATAACTTAAAAATCCATGTTAAAAAATTTGAAAAGTAATTCCCCCCCCCCTTTAATGTTTAACAAATAGATATTGATCAAATTGTGTGCTTTCAATTTTTGAAAGCTGTAACGTGAGAGAAAAAAAGCTTTTTTTCTAAATCCAAGTTCTGGAGAGGGGGTGGTTTGCCCCGGGTGACACCCATCTGGTAGATGACATCCAAAATTAATTTTAGAGTTTATAAAAAATATAAATACTTTAATTCTGAAAATTTTCGCGAATATACTTTTAATTATATTTCATCAATAAAACTTCAACGAAATATGGCACATATACGTCAGGAGCTAATTTTACACAAAATGCGACGGTATACAAATTTGTACGAATATCTTTTATTATACCTATATTTCTTCTTCGCTAAATTTTTAATTTAAATTTTATTGGCCGCTTTAGAATGAACCTTAATATGAAAATGTTGAGATTAACTGCAATTATTGAGTGTTGTAATCAGGAAATCAATTCCACTTATTTTGTTCCATACTTTTTAGTGAGAACCAAGCTTATAGAAATAGTCTTAATAAAGAAAAAAACATTAGATTATTTCATCGAATCTTTTGGATTCGTGCTTTCTCGCCAGAACTTCTTTGAATTTGCCGATCACCCTTAAACGTTTCAACCTTAGCTACGGGCCTCGACTTACTAATTTGTTACGTTTCTTTTACTATTTTATAACTGAGATCGAACAAAACACTATATTTCTATTTTTACTTGAAAGTGATTACTTGAAAATGTTAGGCAACAAAACCGTTTGCTGACAGTTGCTATTAGTTAAGTTAAAAAGCTAGCAAACTAGGGGACGGCTACAGAAAGTTCGGTTTGAACATAATGTGTTACCATAGTTAAAATGAAGCAAATTTATTACAGACTGAATAGAGTATAAAGTAAAAACTGAGCGGGCATGAAGACAGCACTACATGATTGTAAGCTATAAGATACGAATTTGTAACTCAATAAAAAAATAAAATAGTGATTTTCAAAACTAAATAGCCTGATGATGCGAAAAAGTTTTGAGTCAGTTTGGAGCGAAAAAAGCGTCAGGGCACGTTTAGAAGTGAGCCACAGTATAAGAATGTGCGTAAAGGTACTCAGGCGTCAACGCGTAAATTTGCCCTGTCGCCAAGCTTGGATTTATTTTTATCGTGCAAAAAAAGTTAATGAATTTCAGTTCATACATATACAATTCTCAAAAAAGGATAAAATTGTGCTAATTTTTATATATTTGTTCTTTCTTAACTAAGTATTATTTATTCACAATAAGCTTCAAAACGTTCAACTCAAAATTTACTCGACTTGGTAGAAAACCGATAATTCTTTCTGCATGCTAGACGGAAGCTCGACTGATGCTGAAAATCTTGTGAGGATATTTGCTAGGGAGCGGCATCAATCTGTTATGACTATTGGCCCTCCAGTTATAATTCGTTTTGAAAAAAGTTCGTTTTGTAAACGTGCCCCGGTCTACCTTAATCCACCGAAAGAGGGGGCTCTAGAGAGGGTTGCCTTTTTCCCGTCCAAAACTTGTTTTTTTTTTTTTTTTTTCATCCCGCTGGGAAATACTGGGAAGAAATACCGGGAAAAGTAGTAGATTAGATAAAAATAGAACAACGTTTAAAAGCACAAAAAGGATAAAAAGTTTTTAAAAAAAAAACATGTTTCATGGAGGCGTCAACACACGGAGGCTTCCTATTGCCTCCGAAACATGTCTGCGTTTTCAAAAACTTTTTATCCTTTTTGTGCTTTTAAACGTTGGTCTATTTTTATCTAATTTACCTTGCACAAAGCTATCGCTTTTCAAAAGTGGTAAATACCGGAAAAAACTTCTAAATAACAATATGTGAGAAATATTTTGACTATCTGAATCTGATGTGTAGAATGAAGGTTAGAAATAAATAGTTATTACGAATTCCCCTTGGGTTTTTAATTATTGTGTAAGAAAGGAATATAAATAAATTAGAATAGGGATTTTGAAACCTCTTAAATGTTCATATTTTAGCTATTGGATATTGTTAATTGACCCTCAAAACTAAAAAATTCACCATCGCCGAATTTCAAAACATCGTGATTTTTAATGAATTTTTAAAAATCCACGCGCAAAAGTGCGCTTTTCTGAAACGTCACGAGCCTACGTCACAGGGCGCGAATGGGCAGCCTTCCGCCGAAGATCCCTTGTTTTCGCTAGGGAAATTTTCAGCGTGCTGATATTTTTATTTCTTAGAAATTCAATAATCCTTTTGAACACACTATGGATACCGGATTCGTTAAAGCACAATCTAAATAATCTTCCTCATGTAACATCAATGATGATATTCGAATATTTCAGAGAATTTGAGAGTTTTAATGTTCCAGAAACGCGAGGAGTTAAATGCGAGGAGATAAGCCTTTTACGTTTCGTCTTCGAAGTCGAATGCGTGACCTTCGGCTTCTCCCCTATCGGAAGAGTGCATGACGTCACTTCCTATGCCATTTGACGTCACAAGCGCTTTAACTTAAAAAAATAGTTTAAAAAAAAACTACTTATCGTACCGCAAAATTTTTTTCACCTATGATGTTCATACATGTTACTCTATCATATAAAAATAAAATTGAAAACTTCCCTATTATTGCATAATAACATAAAATTTGCTCACAATTTCTTTTATCAATAATTAATTTCCTAAATAAATATTTTTGATCACAATAAACTAAAATTTTTAAACTTTAAAATACCAGGGTCATCAAGAGAAGCAACAAATAATTTGTGTTAAATTTAAATAAAATTTGCAAAAAGTCAATTAGTGTTTCGTTATATGATGCTAAGATCCAATGTGGAAGTAGAAGACGAAGAATACTCGTGTGGGAGAAACGTAGTATTTCCCAGGACGGTAAATACCGGTGGCGGGAAAAAACTTTCCAACCTTTGCCCTGCATCACAATCCTTCTCCACACCCTCTCCCCTTACAAGGTAAGTAACCAAAAAAAAAAAAAAAAAAAATTAAAAAAAAATAAAAATAAATAAAGAAAAAAAACGTACAATTCAGAAATAATAATAAATAAAATAACGTACCTTTAATAGATTTTGTAAAAATGGTATGAAACTTCGTTCTACTAAAGGTAAAGTCAAGTAAAACTTCAAACACATGTTTTTTATACATGAATTTAACTTTTTTTTAAATTTTTTAACATGCCCAAAAAGGAAAAGCAATTTTTGAAACAATAACTTTTTCACATTTTCGCGGGGAGGGCCCCTGGAACCCTCATACCAGGGGGCCCCATTCCAGTACCTAACCGACCACCCCAGAAGGAGCCAGTCCGGGCCTGTTTAGGTCCTCGATAACTTGAAATGATTTGCTATTTCACTCGGATTCCATTTCCTTTTTTCTTGTTCTAAAAATGTGTGCAAACCTGTTTCTATTCTATACTATTTTATGGCGCTCCGAATTTTCAACTTTCCTCTCCATTTGTCATTGCACCCTCTTCTGCCCCTCCCCCCTTCTTCTGAGATACTTTTCAAGGTCACACACCTGCAGGAGACCAGTCTGAAATGCTGGCGGGAGGAGAGTAGGGGGACGGGGAATAGCTGCTTTTTGTTAGTTCTGCTGAACCCTCATTCCGTTCTATCTTCACATCGCGTACAGTGGTAGAAAGGAATCATTTCAGGTAACTTTCAAAACAGTCCATTTATGCAAACGACTATTGTTAGCTATGGCAACCAAACGAAAATTAAATACACTTTCCATTCAGGAGAAGAAACGACTTATTGAAGAAGTGAAAAAAGGTTCCAAAAAGAAAAACGAAAACGCAAAAGAGTTTGAAATTCCAAGCAGTTCCCTAACGACCATATTGAAAAACAAATAAGAGGCTATTCTGGAAAGGTGTGATAATGGCTTTGAGAAACGAAAGAGAATTCGAGTTAGCGAGTTTCATGATATGGAAAAATGTCTAATGGTTTGTATAAAGCAATGCAGAGCACAAAACATCCCTCTGAATGGAAATTTGATAAAAGAGAAAGCCAAAGCGTTTGCTAAGGAATTGGGCCATTTAAATTTCAAGAAAAGCAATGGATGGTTCGAGAATTTTAAAAACCGTAACAACATTACTACATTTCTTAAGGCATACGGCGAAAGTGCAAGTGTTGATGAGGAAGTCTGCGTGGAATTTAACATAACTACATTTGATCCTGCAAAATTATGATGAAAAAAATGTTTAATGCTGATGAAACCGGACTTTTTTTTTAAATACACTCCAGATAAAACCATGGCCATAAAAGGAGAAGCCTGCAAAGGAGGCAAGAGAAGTAAAGAAAGATTGACTTTGCTGCTTTGTGCCAACATAGATGGGACTGAAAAACTACCGCCGCTATGATTAGAAAATCAGCTAAACCAAGGTGTTTTTCAGTCGTGAAATCCTTTCCTTTTGCTTAGGATTCTAACCGTAAAGCTTGGATAACTTCCAAAATTTTTGAAAATTGGCTAAAAGAATTAGAAAATAAAATGAAAAGAGAAAAACGTTAAATCGTACTGTTCATTGATAATTGCAAAGCCCACAACATAATTCTGAAATTGGTTTATGTAAAGGTTGAGTTTCTTCCCCCAAAAACGACATTGAAATTACAACCTCTTGATCTAGGGATCATTCACAGCTTTAAGATCAGATATTGCCATCAAGTTGTGAAAAAACTTTTGACTGAAATTGAATTTGGAGTCAACCTTTCTGAGTAACCATATTAGAAGCTATGCAAATGACCGACAAAGCTTGGAATGGTGTAACTTCCTCAACCATTAAAAATTGCTTTAAGAAAGCTGGATTCATAAAGAATGAAGAGGATATCCCCGTATGCGACATAAATGATGAAACTGAAAAGAGTGTGTCAAGGACAGATTGGGGACGACTTTCTGAACGGTTGGATTTAAATGAAGTGCAATTCAGTGGCGGATTGATTGAAAAAATCGGCCCTGGCATTAGGAGATGTAGCGGCCTCATGGCTTTTATAGATGTTAAATTTTACCTAAAGATTGGGATATCACTTAAATATGAGGAAATTATTCTTAACACCTAAATATGTTTTATTTAAACAAAATATAACAGACTTCTGCGCTTTAATGGTGAACAAATTTATACAGTATTAGCTAAATCTTATTTTGAGGAAAATTGTGATTGTAATTGTCCATTTTTAAGTATTTTTTATAATGCCTGGAACGTGATTGAATGTTTCCGTAATGATAACACTGCTTGGCTATTATGTCCTTTTCTGCAGTCACAACAAGTAACTTAATTGCCCTGTTATATGAAACTGATCTAGCGATGTTCATGAGTGAAAGACTAGGGCCGTCTTAGAACGTGATGGGTCCCTGAACACAAACATACATTACTGACCCTGTCAAAAACATTCCCTTTTTTATACTGCCATACCCTGACGGCCCCCAGACTCGATGCGAGGTCAGAAACCTGGTGGGAGGGGTCGGGCACGAGTTTGGCAGCCCCTTAATTTTTTTTCAAACACATATACTAATACAAAGAGAGAGAGAAAGTGGACTTAGCTTTCTGCCTTCTTGGGAGTCATTAAAGTATTAGCAATATAAACTTAATGGAAAGATCAACATGGAGTCTGAAATAGGGGTCCGGAGGCCTTTCCCCCGGAAAATTTTCGAAATTGTAGTCTTAAAAACTCAATTTTAAACAAAATTTGGTGATGTTAGGAGAGCGTAAGTTCAGGGTTTCTCCTGCTGCAATTTTTCAGAAGTGGAAATCCAAAAACAGAATTTTAAACTATCTTCGAATATATGGTATAAAGAGCAGTTCCGGAGGCTCTCCTCTGAAATTAAAAAAAAAAAAATCAGCTCTGAAAACGCAGTTTTAGAAGATCTTTGGTGATTTTAAGTCGAGATAGATTCCGAGGCCATCCACCAGAAAATTTTCAAATTGAAGTCTTAAAAACCTTTTTTGGTAAAGACTAGGGCACCGGCAGTTACTCGAAAGTTAAGTTCCAAAAACAAAATTTTTGCTGATCTTCAGTGATGTTAGGAAAAGGATTTTCAGGAGGCTCTCCCCGGAAAATTTCGAAATTGAAGCACTAAAAACGAGACTTGAAACGTTCTTCATTGATGATGCCTTGAGAAACAAGGAGACGGGGCACTTTCCCAGAAAGTTTTTCTTACTGTTAATTTAAAAACACAGTTTTAGATCATCTTTGGGAATGTTAAAAAAATGGGAGAGGTTCGAGTACTTTCCTCTAGCAAATTTGCGAAACTGGAATTCCATGTTATGGCGGGAGTGGATTCGGCTGTTCTCTTATGAAGTTATTCAAAATTGAAACCCCAAAGTTTAAATTTTACACGATCTTCGATGATATTAGGAAGGGGGGGGGGAGGTTTGGGGGATCACCGGATTTCTTTCGACATCGGTTTTTATCAACTTATTTTCTTTTTAAACTAAGGGGCCCGAAACCGTGAGTTTGTACAGCGTACAAAATACTCTATATTTCGTCAAAAAAATGTTTGAAACTCACATTTCGGCGGACTTTGGCTTTTGATTTGGTAATCTTAATAATGTAGGGTCTTTCATGCTCCTCAATGGTATTTCAAGATTGTCTTTTTTAAAAAAAAATTACGGAAAAAATATTTTGACACTTTTATTCCAATTGTTACAATCAGGGTCGCCAAGAACAAAGCGGATCCGGGGAAAAAATGACAAAGGTCAATTTTTTCACAAGCCTCCTTCTACACCTTTCACCGTTAGCATACAGTGCTAGCCAAATTATTAGACTAAGACTGTTTTAAAAGCAAATTCCTTATTGATTACATAACTATAGACACATTAACGAACAGTGAAATAATTATCTAATATTTAGTATGCATTTCCTTTTTCTTGATAAGCATTTTAAGTCTTTTTGGCATACTTTTCACAAGGTTTACACCATTTCTGAACTTTTAAAAAAGGAGGTAAAAAATTGTTTATATTTACTATTATATATACTCACATACATACTCACTAATTACCTAAAACTAACTTTAAATATAACAGAACACACTATTAAAAAGAACTAGTGAACTGTTTAAGCTGATTGAGGTTTTGTTCCTGGTAGGTAGATAAACAAAAAACATAAACAAAGCAGACAGTGCTACCACCTGCAAACATTAAATTATGCTAAAATAACATAATAATCAGTGTACAGTATGTACTGTACTTTAACAGTAAAATAAATAGTATTTTAGTACAAATAGTATAGAAAAAAAAACTCTTTAGCCTAATAATTTGGCCAGTACTGTACTTTACCCTCTGCGCGAGGTCAATTCCGAGCCGGGCCCCTATTTTCCCACTAAGCTGACAATGCCCACACGTCGGCCCTTGTTGTAAGTTGCATTTTATAGCAATTCTGAATTGTCGTTTATAAAAAAATGCGTCAAAGAGACCAAAAGTATTTTAACTTTTACGACCGCTAAGGTTTCCCCGTTTTTTTTTTTTTTTTTTTAAATGTATTAATTGATTTTTATTATACCACTAAAAATATATTGGCAGCCCCAGGGCCCGACTGACTAAAAGTGAGGCCCCAGGCCCACATAAATTTGGAGGCCCCCTGAAGACTATGCAGTGTTTGATTTACATTTTTAAAGCACGAATGCACTTTTGGAGGCCTCTTTGTCTAATCGCACAACTATGTATAAATCACTTATGTACATTTATGAATCCCCTTTGGGACCCCTCATAATCGTGACCAAGTCAATTCGTTACTGACAGAATGATTAAAAAGTCCCCTTTAAAGAAGTTTTTTTCCAATTAATAAGTCATAACTTTTTATTTTTTAAAAAATATATGTATTTTTCATATCGTTGCAATGCTATGCATAATTCTTTAAAAAATGTGGGGCCCCTTAGAAACATGGGGCCTTAGGCCTAGGCCTACTCAGCCTGTGTGATAATCAGGCCCTGATTAGCCCCATTTCAGAAATTCTCCCTCCCCCCTCTTGGTGATGGCCCTGTCTCCCCCCACCCGCAAGCTTTAGCCCATGCGTAAAGATCTGAGGCTGTGTTTTGTGAATTTGCGTTATTCTAAACACATGCGAGCAAAATTTACATTTTGCTGTTAGTAGACAGGCCCGAAAGACTTTGCTGTTAGTTGATCGGCCCATACATGACCGGCCCACCGGGCAAATGCCCGGTTGCCCGCCGGCTGTATCCGCCACTGGTGCAATTCCAAGACTTTCTAAACATTGATAAAGAAGTTGCAGTATGTGGTCAATGGGAAGACTACGAAATTCTTTCTCAAATGACCACTGGCAATCCAATTTCTGAAGAGGATGAAGAAGAGATCTGCAATCCTCACCAAAAACCTACAAACAAAGAAGCCCTATCCGCTACTGATATGCTACGAAGATTCATCAAATCCAATGAGCCTAACGAGGGGAACATTCTGGCGAGATTCGAAGGTTACACTCTACCCTAATCCGATTCGACCCCATCCGCTCTCCAGGGTTACTATACAGCTCAATGGTTACTATACAGCTCAATGATCAAATCCCGTCCACATATGACGGAAGAGACTTTTAGAGCGCTTTCTCGTTTAGAAATTGTAGTGGAATGAGAAAAAGATTTGAATTTGAA
Organism: Uloborus diversus; assembly: GCF_026930045.1. Lineage (NCBI taxonomy): Eukaryota > Metazoa > Arthropoda > Arachnida > Araneae > Uloboridae > Uloborus > Uloborus diversus. Next base: position 159,024,421 of record NC_072732.1, on the reverse strand, counting down.
GCAAACCAGCATCCATTCTTTTTTTTAAATGATTCAATGTATCAGTAAGTGTTTTGTGAATAATATCTGCATTTTTTTTTTTTTTCAAAGAGCCATATATTTTTTGCATTTTATCCCTCAACCAATAATTTTTATTTTGAAAATAAATAAAAAAATAAGTGATAATGATTGAAAATTAGTATTTTCTCAAAAACAAAACAGGTACTAACGATTTCCTAACAAAAAAAAAAAGTCTTTAAAAATATTTGCTAAAATAAGAACTATAATAAGCCGACTGAAAGTAACAGAGGCCAAAATAACTTCCAACTGCAAAATAAGTGACATATTTACAGGATATAAAAGGGAAAACTTCAAATGCAACAAAGAATTTTCGGTCATGCTTGTGCTTGATTTTGGTAAAGAAACATAAGGTTATGAGATCGAAATACAGAAAATTCAATTTTAACATAAGGGATTCTTTAAAAAAAAATTGTACAAATTATATTAATTTTCAAAATAGATCAAAATTTTGTAGATCATTTCAAAACTTTTGTGTGACTCTAGGCTGACAAATTAAGAATTTTTCTTCTAAAAAGTATGAAAATTATAATTCAAGGGTTCTATTTAGCTATTAAGTTGCTCTTTCATTTATTGTATGGAATATGTTGTGTTTACTCATATGTTAAGTAATTAATATCTACAAATTTTTAAAAGTAACCCCCTTGCAGTTGGACAGTCCCAGAACTACGTGTTAAATGGACGAGATATCTCGCCATAAACTGCAAGGTGGTTAAAAGAAAAATGATTTAAATAAAAAGACTTTTTTTTTCTTTATAAAAAAATCAAATCCTGCCAACTACAGATGCTATGCATGTATGAAAACACTTAAAGAAGTTGAAACAAAAATTAATTTCAGCCAGAGATTCCGTACTTAACTTCCTGACATTTGATAGATACTCTTAAAGATCAAGAATTCGGTTAAAAACTTTTCAATTTAATGATTTTAATAAAAATACATATTAACCTAATTTCTTTTGCCTCTTCACAAGGTATAGTAAGCATCATAAATGCAAAAAATCTTATACCCATGGTGGATGCACAGACATTGCGATTTTCAAAGAACACGTTAAAAGATAAAGAAAGGCACATAAAAGACTCTCCCCAACCCACACACTTAGTTCTGAGAGTTTTCTTCGGTATTTCAAGGTTGCATAGCGTTCGGAAATGTATGTTGGTCATTTAGACCAATAGCGTGCCGTCTAAAACTGATTTAAGTAAAAAAAAAAACCAGAAATACTCCACACCTTACAACATTCTACCGAAAACACCAACAGAACAGCGTCGTCGTCGGCAAGACAACGGAAACTCGTTGCCAAGAAATTACTAAATCAAAAATATTTTTTGGAATAAGTTTAATAATGAAAATATGAGCCAACTAAAACAGGAAACCAGTTTTTGATGTGAAGTTTCATTTTAAAATTTTACTGTCATGTTTTTTCTTAGTTTACGTTTGACGAGCTCGATCGGTAGTTAATTGGTAGCGTCCTGTTAGTTAATCACGTGACAGCTAATGATCACGTGCTCCAATCAACAGCTTAAAATGGTGACCGATTTATGCATAGCTAGTGGATGACAAAGAACTTTTATTTTTAACAGTTGGCAACCGTACAGAATTGCAACATGTGGTGGGCCCGGTGTTTATGAAAATACGTTCGAAGAAAATTCAATTCTATCTTCGTTTCATGTTTTAAATCATTCGATATTTACGACATCCCACGTGAAATTTCTGTGCCTAGAATTTTCATAACTATGGATGCCTTAAAAGAATACATAAACAATCGGAATGCTTTATATGACAAGATGGAAATTTTCCAGATACCACAGACAGAAGGAGATGATGTTCCTCTCGTTTTAAATAACACATTAACATTCGACTTGTTTCAATTCTTTGATAAAGAAGCATGTACAGAAATCAAGTCTCACATGTTGAAATCGAGTTTTGGGTGTAAAAAGCAAAGACTTTTTGACGAAACTGTTAGGAAATCATTCGAAACGAAGCATGTCAAGCTGGACTGTAAAATTGTATTTCATGAAGGTTTTTTGCAATTATACAAGTTGGTTTTATATGAAGAAGGATGCTTTTTCGATTGGCATGTAGATACGGATGAACAGTATCTAATTGGAACTGTAGTTATTCCTTTAAACTCTGAATACGAAGGAGGTATGCTTGCTTTTAAAGATCAATCTGGAAAAGAATTCCATTTTAACGACACAGAAAGATCAATGGGGAGAAAATGGTTGAAGGCCTGTTTTTTCCCACAATATATTCCACATAAAGTTGAGCAAGTGACAAAAGGTCACAAACTGTCATTGATATATAAAGTGAAAGATAGTAATGGTGTTCCTCGTTTACATTTCATAAGTGAAAAAGTGAATCCATTCAAGACTAGAATAGAGGATTTAATAAAAAGAGTAGATGTGAAAATGACTGATGTTATTTGGACAGCAAATACACGTGTCGCAAAGTGTTTTAAAAAGCTAAATCAGGGTGTAAAAATATTGAAATGTACAGCAGTTGGTTCGGAAAAAGTAGAAATTTCAACATTTGTGTATCCGAAGAAAAAATTTGAAGAATTATGCGAAGAGGATGCATATGATTCTGATGATAACCCATTTGAAGATGCTTTGGAAAGATGTGCTGAGAAACTGAAAGTCACTGATGTAATACCAGATAAAGAAACCTGGGCACTTCAAGATCACTACTATCGAACTCCTTATAATGGAAATTCGCCTTGTACATATTATGAGGAAGTTAAGTGTTTACATGGATATGTAATTGTACACAAAAATTACCAACCTGTTGCAGAGATTGCAGATAGAAGTACATCAGAGGATGAAGAACCTGGAACACTCTTTTTCTCTTACTAATTGACCAAACACATAAGATGGTATATGACTTTAATGAACAGTTTAAGGAAGACAGCATTTTGTATTATTGATACATAGTACATGAAAACAAGATGCAAAATATGTACTGTTGTTACTGACAACAGAGATGTTTTTAAGATTTTTTCTAGTAATTTCAGGTTGTGCATATTAAAGTTTAAACATAAAAATGTCCGTAAAGTGAAGGCTTTTTTCTCACCTTAAAGAAAACTCTCCCCCCCCCCCTCCTTCAGGATCTTATTTGGACATTGTCTTAAATTGTTTAAGAGTATCAATAGTAATATTATAATCCCTAAAGCAGAATCATTTGGTCCAACTTGTTCTGAAAGATAAATTCATACTGTAAATAATCAGAATACTTTAAATACAGCAATTTCAAAAAAAAAAAAAATATATACAAGTAGTATAGGAAAAATTATTTCAAAGTTTCAGGCACATTCTTGACAGAAGAATGCGAAACCCTCTAGCAAGCAGGCCATCATTGTCCGGGAGGGGGGGGGGGGAGTGAGGAGAGAGCAATTGATCCCCTTTAGCTTTGAAAAATTAATGTATTTAGATATAAGTGGGCCAGGTTTTCTGGTATAAATCATGCATAGTATAACCTTGATTTAACAATTGTCAAGGGACTGGAAAAAGCTGACGTTGAATAATCGTTAACTTGAGGCGCATAGATATTTATTACAATTAGTTATGTAAAATACCCGGGTATTTATTTTTAGGGATAAAAACCCAAAATGGGTGAATACCCGGGTATTTATTTCAAAAATTTATATTCAACTAAAATGCTTTTCTGTATGTATTCCATTATGTATATACACAATCAACCATATACAAAAAAATAAATCTTTGCCCAAAAATTGTATTTTGATCACATATTTAAAGAATGAGTGTGTGAAACAGCTTAGCAATCTAATATGATATTCACATTAAATGTGTTGGATATGCCTAATCAATGTTAATAGCCAAATTTCAGATATAAAAAGCCATTCTACAAAAAGTAAAAAGCTTAACTGCTTACAAAAAAAGCAAACATCAATTTTTTAAAATCCTAGTCTTTTATAACCCAGTAATATGTCCCTGCATGACATCAAAATGTAATGAAATGTCGCTCAATTTATTATTACTATTTATTTACCTATATCTTATACAGGGCCTGATTAACACACGGTCCGGCGGGTCCGCGGACCTGGGCACCACAAATTTATGGGCACCAAAATAGCCTAGCCTAAATTCACTTACTTACTTGCTTTTTTTTATAAAAGCTCATTTTACTTTTTCTCAACTTTAAGGGAGAGGAGACTCAAATTTTTTTAAAAATCAGCTCAAAACCTCATAAAGTTAAAAACATTTCGCGTAAAGAAGTCGTTGTCCCTTAGCTCTGGAATTTCAAAATAATTACTTGGATGACATAGATGAACATTTTCCAGAAGAATTAACACACTTTCAAATTTTTGCAAAAGGTAACCCTTCTCCTGGAGAATGTTTTAAAAGGATAAAATCACGAAACATTACACATACGTTTCCGAATGTGGATTCACCCCTGCAGCTTCTTCTTACCTTGCCTATCAGCAGCTGTTCCAGTGAAAATTCCTTTTCATTTTTGAAAAGAATAAAAAATCATTTGAGAAGCTGCGTTTCTCAGGATAATTTACAGGCGTTTTCCTTATTGACCATTGAAAATTCTGTGACATCAAACATATGTGTCGATCAAATAATCGAAATCTTTGCCTCTGTTAAAGCCAGAAAGAAGCTTTTTTAAAGCTTGATGTCAGAATTAGTAAGATTTTTTTTTTTTTTTTTTGCAGTTTTAAATTGTTTTTTAATTCTTTTTCGCCTTAAGAGGCAATTTTAACTGTGATTAGTTTAGTGACTATCAAATGTTTGGTATTCAAATCCCAGATTTCCTTCCAAATGTACTAATGTTCCTTTAAAATGTAGTTTCTAATAATTAGGTTTCTAGTATGAAACATTGACTTTAAAATTGCGCGGATTTTCTCATGGGGGGGGGGGGGCACCAACATCTACTCGGGACCTGGGCACCAGTTTGGCTTGATCGGGCCCTGATCTTATGCAGAAATTTCCTCCAAACTTAGTTCAATTGTATTCTGCATCACAAACACACATAATATACATAAACATTTAAAATTCAAAAATAGAAAGAGATAGAAAATAGAAAATATCCGATACTTTGATATATCCGAATATTTTGATATATATGTATATATCCGATATTTTCGATCCATGAAAGTTGGGATATTTTGTAAAAAATTTATTGTGGGGGCCCCTTTGTTGTGGAGGCCCCTAGCCCCACCTGCCCTCCCCTAAATTCGACCCTGAGTACTAATTTGAACTGAATATCTAGTGCATCTTTAAATTACTAAACAGTTTCAAAGCATATTGTGTAGGCTTGGAGAAACTTGTACTCATGTTTCAGCCATTCTGTTTCTAACTGAAGATCTGGTGAAAAACTAAGTTGCACATCACTCGAAATCACGGATAAAACAAACATTTTGCTTCTTAAGTTTGATTTGTTCATAGGCGGATTTAGAACTGAGTTCCTGGGGGGGCAGCATTTTTTTCTTTTTTTTTGTATTGATTTCAACTGGCTGGATTTAGACTTAGAGTGCCCTTTAAGCTATTTCAGGTTTTTCGTCTGTTTAGTAGTCTGGTCAACTTTTCTATCGGTGGCAAAAAAGGCCATTTTTTAAAGCCCCCCCCCCCCCCTTCCATGCATTATACATAAGGTCTAAGGTGGAAAATGGAGTCCCTTTTAAGTAGGGGATAGAATATCTCCAATTTTAGGGGGTCCGGGGGTTTCTCCTCCGGAGGAATTTTTGTAAAATAGATATAAAATTCTGCATTTTGAAGCCTTAGAAGGGGTAATTGGAACTACTAAAATCTCGGAGACAAATAGCAAAACACTCTTTTGCAAATTACGATAATACACAGTAAAAATGTTTTCGGGTTGACAAATCAATTACAGCAGTTTTCAGAGAGAAAAAGCGTGAAAGAATAGAAGATTATGCATTGTTATATGCTTACTTTGGCTGTCGGTTCAATTAAATCAGTTTTTTATCACGCCTCTAACCCACCGACAAATACAACAATGAATTAAATACAAAATGATCAACAGTAAAAAAAATGCTTTAAAAGAAATGGTGTATAGATTTAGAAAATAGACCCATTTGGGCAATTCATAATTTATACACTTGATAAGAAATAAAGTTGAAGCACACTTTGCTTAGGAATTTCGAAGACTCATCTAATCCGTTTCAAGGACTTGAGAACAGTTAAAATTATTTAAGGTTCTTAAATTGGCCTTTCCAGTCTCTGAAATTTAGTACTTGATTGTACTGTTTTACAGTATTGTTCTAACTTTGTAAGAAACAACTATTTTAAGCTTGGAGCCTCGGTGGCTCGCTCGGCCACCCCACCCAGCTTGCATGCAGAGAGGCTCGGGTTCGATTCCCCCCTACTGCCCTGGGTGTTCCGATTTCCTTGTATTGTAATAAATCTGAATTGTGCTATCTGTCAAATGTCTGAGCAAAAGTCGGACTTCCACCTAAAATGGGGTTCAGTCAAACGGAAGCCGCTCATATTAGCCTCAAAAGTGGATTAACATCTCTGTTATTCATTACCTTGTTGCTCCAAGGGCCATCAGGAACAACAACAACATTTTAAGTTTAAAAGGAAAAAAAACTATTGATTTCTCATTTCAACAACTTTTTATTTTCAATTACAAGTAGTGCAAAAACAAAAAATAGAGGTAGTTTTTTTTTTTTTTTTTTTTTTTTGTTCCCTTCTGGGCTGAACAGATTAAATATATGCAGAAGAAGTAAGATAAACGCAAGTAATACAAAATAATTTCCAAAATCACTGCATTCGGGATTAAATAAACAGCAATATATGAAACATGTGAGTCACAAAAATTTATCTCAAGTAATATGCTACAGAAACGTGAGAACCATGATTTTTATATTTTTGATGCAGGATGTGGCAAGGAGCTAAACTTGACATATTTTTGCATTTCTCTCCCCCCCCCCCCCATCATTTGTTATAAATTTTTAAATTTATGGTTTGTATCCATACTTTTCCAAATTTTCAAGGTTTTCAAGCACTTTAAAATGGAATTTCTTTTTTCAAGTACTTTTCTTCTTTTCTTTAAAGAACAAATCATGAAATTTTCCGGAGTTGGGGGCCTTCAACAAAGCGAATGCCCTCAACTATAGCTTGTTTAGTTTATAGGTAAATCCAGTTTTTTTTTTAAATCTTTGTTTTAGTTTCCAATTTGTTTAAACAGTCGTTGATTATTTTAAGTATAGTGGCTGATTACTTATATTTTCACTCATATACTTGCTCTAATGGTTTTTGTAGTGTTCGCTTGTTGTGTTTGAAGGCGTAACGAGCGGATAGCGATGCAATAACGATAGAAGCTGTTTTGCATTTGCACGCTATACTTCAATTATTACATATAAACGCGGCCACAACACATTAATAAAGAACATATACATATCTGAAGCTAACATGCAACTTTCTATGACGTCGCGCCTCTCGCGATAGTCCTGTTGTTCGATTCGCTGTCTCTCTCTCTCTGTCCGAACACGGTTACAGTTAAAGTCCTTTATTACACAGTTTTCAATTCAAAGTAGTCGTTTTCAACACATTTCAACAACCCGGTAACAGCTTCACTCTTTGTAATACCAGTGTACGGTGCCCCCCCCCCCTTTCAGAAAAGGACAGTCGCTATTCTCTTCATTATCACTTCTGAACTTTTCAAAAAAAGAAAAAAAATCATGATTTTTTCTTTTCACATTTTTGAAGGTGTGTTGTTACCATGTATAAAGTTTTTCCAAGACTGGGGGGCACTGACCCCCCTCGCCCCCCCATAAATCCGCCCATGGATTTGTTATCTACTTATATAAAAAATTTTACGTATAAAATGTACATTAAATTGACAGTTTTGGCTAAGATGGTCAAAAAATCCGACCTCTTTACTTGTTGAATACTGTAATTTTCTGTTTTAGAAATTATTCATCATTTTCTTAGGTTGAAGAGTCCCTTTGCATATTGAGAAGAAAATACGGTACAGATGTGATATACCCCCCCCCCCCCCCTTGGCGAGGATAGAATTTTTAGCTCATTTCGAAAATCGCCAACGTTGGCGATAAAACTTTTTCCGGTAGCCCTAGTAACCCTGCAGAATATACCTGGGAAGTACAGATGTGAACTAATTCTTTTCGCACGTGTGTCCGTGGAGGTAGGTGCACATATGTTCCGCTCTTAGGGGGATTTTACGACGTGGTGTTGTTTTGTGCAATATACCTTACAGGAATGCTTATTTTGTGTTAGTTTAAATTCAGTAGTTGTGTTTTGAAGTAAAAACATTAGAAAATGCCAGTTTCTTCAAACTTGAAGGTTAATTAAAAGTTAACTCCAACGTGGTGTGTATCTGTAACGTGCCATTGTCATATGATGTATTGTTTTCCTTGAGGGGTTCTTGTAGTATACATAACTGTGATCATACTCCGACTGTAATGTATATTAACAGTCGGAGGGAAAACGGACCGAGCGAAGCAAGGTCCTGGCGAGCCAGAGGTCTCATAGTACTTTCGTAATGAGACCGAGGCAGGGCCGGCGAGCCGAGGTCTCATTACGAAAGTACTATGAGACCGAGGGCTCGTATCCCGGAGAAATGATGAAAAAAAAATTAATGCATTAATTTCGACTTGTAATTAATACAATAATTTATTTCATTATATTTTAATATGTTTACAAAAAACCCCGGCCCTGTACATTTTTGAAGCATATATTCGTGATGTTTTTTGTTGTGCTTTTATGTTGTTTTTATATATATTGTGTTCTGAAGTGCTTTGATCATGTTTTCTTATCTGATTTTTTCCTTTTGACGCTAAAAAAGCATCGCTAAGAACGATGTATGACATATGTCGTCATACATCGTTTTCTTGGCGACGCTTTCTTGGCGCCAACAGGAAAAAGTCGCCAAGGGTGGGGTATATCACATCAGTTCTGAAAATACAGTGAAATCCCGTTACAATCCTACTAGCAAAATTTCTTGCAACAACCTTGACAGATCTTGATATTATACTGACGGCGTCAATATTGAGGTGTTTCATACTGCATAAAGATTAAAAAGCAATATTGCAATAACAACACGTATGCAACATTGTATTCATCTTAAATACCAACATTGATATTACCTTACAATATCAGCATTGCATACATACTGACGCTGTCAAGATGATATTGATTTCATGCTGTCGCCGTCAAGGTAATTAGTACACAACAGAACAGGGGGAACTTCGTTGATACTTGCGCATGCGCACAGTTCTTTATACCCAGTGTCCCTTGCATTGCTGGCATGATATCTTCCTCCTTCAACCTTCGATAGAGCTCCACGCTGCGTTTCATTCTCTAGGCTTCGCTAAGTTGGTTGTTTAGTTATTAGTGTGGAATAGTGTTGATTTAGGAATAACTTATGAATGACTGATAACTACATTTGTTTATTAATATAGTACTAGACAAGCCATATCGCAGATGATGTGCGATCTATGATAGAAATGGCCGAGACCGTCCCTAGACTTTGAAATAAAGGACCAGCAGCCGAGAATTTCGTATTATCACTTCAATCTCACGAGTAAGATTATTTTTATTCAATGATTATTTATGTTATTCTTTAAGATAAATTCATATATTTCGTTCAGAGGTTCAAGGTGGAAATGCACTCATACTGAAATGTTGGTTTTTAATGTGTGACAACAAAAGCTAGTATCTATCCAAGCGCAGTCAATTTCTGCACAGCAAATGCAAGGCACCCTGAGAATTCGGAAAGGGTTCTTGTGGTCAGTGTAATAATGTTTATGAATTAGAATCTTTTATAATGTCTACTGCGACCAAATCTCTCGCAAAAGAAAATACCTACACTTTTTATGATGATGACCAATGATAATTACATTTGTTTACCTGTGGATATTTCAATTTAATCGGAGATAAAACTTCATTTTTAATTGTGGATTACAACCTATTTGGGATTGTCGATTATCAGCTTCTGTTTTCAATATTTTACAAAAACATTCATTTATAAAAAAGTTTTTTCTTCTGATTGTATTATGTAGTAGTTAAATTACAATGTGTATATTAGTAGTAATGTTTTAAAAATATAGGTAAGCATTTCTTCGTTTTTTCACTGTATCACGCATTCACTGTTGCTATGAGTAATGACTAATATGAACAAATTTGTTTATTTTTGGCATTTCATGCTAACAGAGTTCATATATATGTTGTTGTTGTTACTTATGCCACTCAGGGATCCGAACCCGAGTAGCAATGCTACTTGATTGTAAGGCAAAGATGGATGGCTTCCGTTTAACAGAGTGCCTATTTCCAGCTGGAAGTACGCAATTCTGAAGTATTTCCGATTGTGACAGCAAAAGGGGAAGGGATTGAAATTTTCAAAAATTTTAATTCAAAAATACAGTTTTAAACCATCTATAGTGACGTTAAGGGAAAAAGAGATTCGGGGGCTATCCCTAGAATTTCTTCTGAAATTGAAGCCTCAAAAACGAGAAAGTAGGCTTTCTTTTTGTCAAAAGTTAATGCTCCGAAAACGTAGTTTATTCCAACCTTCTATAACAGGGGGAGGAGTTTTCAAGGGCCTCGCATGCAGAATTTTTTGTAATTGAAGCGCTGAAAACAAGATTAAAGAGGGGGGTTTTTTGGTGAGAGGGGGGGGAAGCATTGTCGCGAAAAATTTTCGATGTATGAAACACAGTTTCAGAAGATTTTTAATAACTTTAATGAGAGGAGAGTTCGGAGTCTTCTGCTGGAAAGAGAATTGAAATTCCATTAATATAAGAGATCTTCAAATGTTATAGGGGGACGGGGTACGAGGAATCTCCCTCGTAAGGTTTTCGGGATTGAGGGCTTAACAATGCAGTTTTAGAGGATCTTCGGTGATATTTGGAGGAGGACAAATTCGAGGTACCTCCAGAAGTTTTGTAAAAACCAAAAAACGAAATTTATTCAATCTTTTGAATGATGGGGATGGGAAAGGCATTTCTTAGGGGTTACGATGAAATTTATTGAAATTGCAGTTCTAGGCTCTCTCCCTCCTTTTTGCACCCATCACACTGAGCAATATGTTGCTCATGCTAAAATTGTAAATACCTCCAACAACATTTACAGGCTCATCCCCCCCCCCCTTATTTCTAAGCAAAGGGAGGTGATAATGAAAATGATTTTAGTTTTAAGATGAACATTAGGCTTAATTTCTAAACCAAAATACTTAAATGATAATTATATCTTTTTGAGTTATTAGAGTGTCTTAAAATTAGAATTAGTGTCCTTCTTTCAGTGTAGTTTCTTTGGTAATGCACTGGAAGAAACAAATCAAAACTGAAAAAAAGGTAAGAAATAGATGAAGTACTGTTAAATTGGAAGAAAAAAAAAGTAAATAATTACTTGATCACTTCTAAGTTATTAAAGCATTCTTTGTTTTATACTGGAGATTCTACCTTTATGTGCAAAAATTTTTGCTTATTTTCAAATATTTCCAATAGTACAGCTGTTTATAAAGCAATTGTGTTGCTTTAAGTGTAACTGTAGCAGTTGCTTGAAAGTTCTTCCTCTTTACGTACTACTGCAGCGCTCTCTGTTTCACTCTAATTTAAAGATGCTTTTTATTACTTTGTAACAAACTTTGTTGTGAATACATATACAAGGAAATTGATTAAACTATTATAGTGACAGAAAAATACCATAAAACATCAAACCTGAAAATTAGCATCTGTAAACCACTAAGTGTGTCAGAACTGAAAAACTACAACAGGGGAATTGATTGAATGACATCAAATCTCCTTGTCAGAGCCATTCGGTAAGAGCACAATGCAAAAGAAACAGCAATCCACCTATTATTCTTTGATGAATTAATTTCAAAACAAGGATAGCAATTCTGGCTGGTCATAAATCTGTAAGAGACAGTGTGGGAAAGAGAATACAATCAGAGGTCATATACAATTGCTTTGCTGTTGTAGTTTTTCAGTTCTGACACACTTAGTGGTTTACAGATGCTAATTTTCAGGTTTGATGTTTTATGGTATTTTTTTGTCACTATAATAGTTTAATCAATTTCCTTGTATATGTATTCACAACAAAGTTTGTTACAAAGTAATAAAAAGCATCTTTAAATTAGAGTGGAGCAGAGAGCGCTGCAGTAGTACGTAAAGAGGAAGAACTTTCAAGCAACTGCTACAGTTAGTGCAGGGAAGAGTGGTGATGGCACCACATTCTTTTATGCTGTAAACATTTTTTATAAATAAATGAATGAAGAAATCAAGAAACATGAAGTATTTATTGCATATTTCATTATTACATAATTTGAAATTCTGAGCATAAAATTAAATCAAAAATATTCTGTAGCAATATCACTTCTTTAAAACTGAAAAGTCTGCCATAACGTAATGTTAATGTAAAACAAAACAGAACAGCAGACCATTCAGTATTGTTTAAAGAAATAATTGTTCCTTTGAAGTCTTCCATGACCTAACATCCCACATCAAATTTGAAATCTTGAGAGAGTGCTGAAAAAGTAGTTTTCTAGTGAGAATTTGCCAATCATTAATAAAGCTTGCTCAAATGAAATGGGGACTCAGAAAGCTGAACTAGTACTCAAAAAGGAACTTTCCAACAACTGCAACAGATAGTGAGGGGGAAAAGAGGTGATGCCCACCACTCTTCTGTGCTGAAATCATTTGTTAAAAATAAATGAATGAAAAGAGAAAAAAGCATGAAACTTTTTCAAACAAGTATTTACTAAATGTTTCATTATTACATAAATTGAAATCAAAATTATTTTGAAGCACTATCACTTCTTTGAAATCAAAAAGGGAACCACAATGTAACATTAATATAAGGCAAAACAAAATGGAACAGCAAACACCATTCAGTATAGCTTAAAGAAGTAATTACTCCTTTGGAGTCTTCTATAACTTATCATCTCACAGTAGTTAGTAGCACGGGAGAGCCCTCGATTTCGAGTCCTTCTCCTAAGGTCAATGAAGACCCACTAACATTATGTTTTTGAAGTTTCAATATTGAAAATTTGACGGTTTACTCCTGACTCCATCCCTTCCCTTTACGCTACCAAAGATGGCTAACCATCGTATTACAAAGCTCCAATTTCCAATGGAAAGTTTCAAACCCGTTCCTTCCCCCTACATCATAAAAGATGGCTTACAACTGCGTTTTTGAGACTTCAATTTCAAAAAATTTCCGGAGAGGAGCCCCCATGTCTTTTTTTCCTCATCTTTCAACATCATTCAAAGATCGTCTAAAACAGTGTTTTTGAAACTCCAACATCGAAAAGTTTCTGTTGAAAAGTTCCGAACCCCACGTCTTCTGCTACTTCATCAAAGATGGCCTACAATTGCGTTTTTAGGACTTCATTTCGAAAAAAAATTCCGGGGGAAAGCCCCCAGGTTTTTAGCAATACTAAAAACCTTTTCAGCAATACTTGCATTTTTGAAGCTATCATAAAACGACTGGTTTAACTCATGTCTCTCATCTTTCCCTTCAAGAACACAAAGATAGCAAATTATTGTGTTTTCAAAAATATACCCTTAAATTTCAAAAATCCAGAACGGGACCTCCAAACGTCCCTTCCACTTGTTAACCTCCAAATAGTCTAAAAATGCGTTCCGAACAAAAATTTTCGGGAGAGAACCTGCAAACACTCCTTCCAATGGGCGAATATTAAACAAAACTCAATCAACAAACAAATTCAAAACCATCTTCAAATTTTACTTGCAAATGCAATTTTAGTATTTCATTATGTTCAGTACGTAAACTGGTAAAAAGAGATGCCATTTTCGTGCTGCGACCTTTAAGGAAAAAGTACAGTTGAGGACCTGAATAACAACTGAAAAAACTTCGAGTTTTCAAACGAATCAAAAGTTAAAGGGTTTAATTTAGAAAATAGATCTAGAACATTAGTAGAAACTCTTTTTTCAATTTTTTATTCTTGTGTGTGTGATACTCGAAACAGTTATAACTTCCATTCAAACTTTTTGAACAAAGCACATTATTCGGGGAAAAAAAAAAAACATGCTTCAGTTATTAAACTTTTTACAAAAATTTATTTTCATTAGTCCCCCCCCCCCCCCCCCTTGATGAATTACTCAATCGCCCCTCTCAACAGGATCGTCTGGATCCACCACTGATCGCTCCCCTAAAATGATCATCTATATCCTTTCCGCCCCCCCCCCCCACCCCGCCCCATTGGCATGCGCCTTCAGAAAAAATAGGGGTATGCGCCTTTTTGAGGACCCAGTCCGACCCTGACAAGTAGTCGACTTCATACTATCAAGACCACTTAATTCTCCTATTTTCATTGTATTCGTCCTTTTTGAAGCACCAGTCCCTACTTCTTTCAAAGAAGGTTCACTGCAGGCCCGGATCCGTGTACCTGCAGAGTAGAGTTGGCACATTTTTGCCATAGGTGGTAAAAACCGTCCTGGCAAAAATACCTTCTTGCCAAAGCAGTAAAAATGACAGTTATTTTTTTCCCGGGGGAATGTAACTATTCTTACTTTTACGAAGCTGAACTTTAGCAATAATAATAACTTGCCTTAGTGTAGTTTTAATTTTTAATAGTGAATGCATCATTGAAACAGTAGTCTAAATGCAAGTGCTATTCAGTTTGTATTGATTTAATAGAATGTTTTTTTAGTTAATACTATTAAATATAGATCATGAGAAAGAGGGAGAATAACTGGTTTTGATTATAAAGTTGAAAATACTGAAGAACAGCTGTAACTGTTAAACAAATAAACTTCAAGCTTCAGTTTATTTTTAACAAATGTAATACAAACTTTGCCATGCTTACAGAAGAATAGAAAATTGAAGAGGTATAAAATTAGAAAATAAAGTCAGACCTCGATATAGGGTCATCCGCTTATAAGGTCACTCTACATATAAGGTCACTTTTCTAAAGTCCTGGCTCACTGAATAGGAATTCTATGTCGTGTATTATTGGATATATGGTCAGGGCATTATACATTAATCGCTTATAAGGTCACTTTTGTCTGGATAGACATAAAAATTGATAACTAGATTATACAGTTGTACAGTAGTGTTCAAACTTTGTAAGAAACAGCCATTTTAAGTTTGAAAGAAAAAATAAACTCCTGATTTCTCATTACAACAACCTTTTTTTAATTATAAGTAGTGCAGAAAAGGAAAAGGAATAGAGGTAGTGTATCATTTTTTCTCCTGGTTAAACAGATTAACAATATGCAGGATATGTAATTGGAGCCCACTTTGCTTAGGATTTTCAAAGACTTATCTAATTATTTTCAAGGAGAATAAATAAAATTATTTAACTCACTTCATTTGTACTTTCCAGTCTCTGATATTTTAGTACTTGATTGTAAATTTTTACAGTCCTGTTCTAACTTTGTGAGAAGTAACTACAGTCGGACCTCCATATATCGAAGTAGCAAATTGCCGGAAAAAAATTCGATATATAGAAACGATCGTATTTTATCATAAAAATATCCTAAAACATTAAAATTAAAGCTAAGTTTCGTGCATGAAACCCAATTTATAATTTATACGCGCATCGGATTAAACGAAAGTTAATAACTGAAAAATTAACAGAAATTACATTTTTGTGCCTTCATACATCTTCATTCTTCGGCAGTTCAACTTGATTCGCAACATGAGGGGATTTTTGTTCTGACAATGTAATCGAGAGACAAGTAAAAAATCAATCTACTTAACTTGAATGATTTTTACTGAAGCTAAAAAGACTAGGAATGATAATCAACAGACAAAAAAGATAACTTGAAACTGATTTTACAGTGTTACTGGTTACAACTAAGATAGACCATTCCATCTACAGGTTGTGCTTCCGAAGCAGTAAATTGTCTTCTCTCCTGTTGAGTTTGTGCATAATTCCTGTTCACCTGATTTTTTTTTCCTTGGGAGACTAACTAACTACTGAGAGCCAAAAATGGCGGCTGCTGAAGATTTTTTGAGTCGCCACTTTTTTCATTGCTTTAAAATTGTTACAATTTTTTTAAAATACATCGATAAAAATGAAGATTAGATCTCATAAAACAAAATTCCCTGGGAAAAAATTGGGAAAAGAAAAATTTTGGGGACACATTTGGAAAATTCCCTGACATTTTTACTTTCTTCTATATCTAATATATAGAAGAAAGTATTGGATTCGTGCAAATTTTCGAATTTCGAATTTTGACGGATTCGAACGTTTTGAGGTGTACTGAGTCCATTTCGACCATTTTTGGAAAATGTCTGTCTGTCTGTGTGTGTGTATGTGTGTGTGTATGTATGTATGTGTGTGTGTATGTATGTGTGTCACGTCTGTGTGTGACCAGTTTTTTGTGGCCGCTCTACAACAAAAACTACCGCATGAAATCGAACGAAATTTAGTACACATATGTGCTCCTATGTGAACTTGTGCCCATTAGTTTTTGGCGCGAATTCCTCCAAGGGGGGTGGAGCAATGGGACGTTTTTCGAGTTACGCGTGCTTGCTATTCCTCAGGAAGTTACTGGCGGAATCAAACAAAATTTGGTCCATATGTTGGTATTAACAGGAACAGGTGCTGATTCAATTTTGGTGTCAGTAACTCAAACGGGGGTTGAGCTATAGAACGTTTTTTGTCGTCAATTGTGACTGCTGTATCTCAAGAAATAATGAACGGAATGAAAGAAAAATTTATCGGCAAGTAGCCCTTAGTGGGTATAAGAACTGATTTTATTTTTGTGTCAACAGCTAAAAAGGGGGCAGCGCAATCACCCGTTCTTTTTTTCCATTTTGAGTGCCCTATCTCAAGAAGTAATGCTACGTTCTGGTTGAAATTTGGAATATATGTGAATCCATATGTAAACAGGCTTTGGTTCTATTTTGACACCGATCGCTCCAAGAGGTGTTGATTTTTTTTTTTTTTTTTTTTGCGAATAAAAATATTTTTATTAATGCAACAATAAGAAAGATAAATCGTAATAGATTGTCGTCTGCGTATTTCTCGTGATTTTAATTGTATGGAAATGATAGAAATTTTATCTCAATGATTTAAAATTTTTAACTGTTGCCATCTTATGTTTGTTAACAAATAAAATATTTGTAATTCATTCAAGCAAGGCTTTTAAAATAACTTTCAATTTTCGCTCTTTGCTTTGCTTTTGCAATAATTCAGACATTGGGATGGTCTTCAAGTTTTTGCATGTGTAATTTTGTTTTTGTTAGGAATATTGCTTCCTCGTCAAGCATGGGGAGGGATCAGAAAAAGGAAAAATATAGAAGAAAGTTTCGTGATGGCCACAACATACTAGTTGATTATGTCATTTTCCCTGATAATTCCAGGTTTTCCCGGAGCGTACGAACCCTGAAACGAACAGAATGGCCCTGTTTATGCACACTCCGGCTTCGCGCCGGGTTGAAGCGGAAGGTGGATAAATGGAGGATTGCAGCCGGGTTGATGGGAGACCCGTTTTTGTCAAATCGTGGATTCTCCGTTACGTTCCCATCATTCCATGCGCTTACGTTCCCATCATTCCACGCGGTGAGTTTTACGCGCTCGCGCGCTATTTTTTTGTTGACATCAGGATTTCAGAAGATGGACATGGAAAGAAGAAAAATGATTTCGAAGATCTTAATTTTAGATCAAAGAAGGGAGGAAATCCGGACCCAAATGATCCAAGAAGGGGCAAGACGTCTGAGGAGGAGACGTATTATGATGTTTTTACTTAACATGATCGTCAATTCTTTATTGTTGCAAAAAAAAGAGCGTCAGATGTGGTCAAAATTACGATCAACGGTCTGGTGGGAAGACGTTGTTTTAGCTTCCTGGACTAATCAGGACTTCAAAGAAACTTTTAGAGTACAAAGGTAAGATTTAGTTATCAATAAAATTAGAATTCTTATCTGCATTATTTAAGTTTAGTTCCTAAATTTTTTTATAAAATGAAATATTGCATTTTTTCCGGAAAATGAAATTGACATGCCAAAAAAAAAAAAAAAATGCTAATAATATTTTGCATTGGGACACCTCACATGCTGGCAATTTATAAGAAATAAAACTGCCTTGCATCGATTATTAGTTTCAATTTCTTTTCTTTTTTTTAACTTCTAATTTACAACAGAAACAATATAGTTGCTGCTATTAGTATCATGTACTATTTTTCATCAATTTTCTGTTACTTGAATATTTTTCTTATTGTCTTTTGAAGCATGAATTTGAAGCAGAATTACATGAAAATACACCGCCAGCTCAGTCATTCCAGCCGAGGACTGCCGTTTCGTGCTTATTAGCACTCATCAGCCCAGCATAGGATTGACCGAGCTGGAGGTGAAAAACCTCGGCTGAAATGACTGAGCTGGCAGTGTATTTTCACGTAAATTAAAAATGTTGTTTCCAGTTCCTGTTTCAGTAGTAGTCCTGGAAGAAATACTCAGATGCAGCTTTAGGGAGGGGGTCCCAGAAATTAACTTTGACCTTAAAAAAAAAGTTCCTAATTATCCTGTCTAATGATTTGAAAATTGGTAGGGCTGATGAGAGGCCATGTTAGCCTAGTGGGAAATTAGATGCCCTGCTCAGATTCTGAGTAGAATAATATTTTTAAGTGGTAAGAGGCCCGAAGACCTGATTGGCAAGGCCCTTCTTGGCTCTCGGCAGTCCTGCAAATTTGGAGATGTAATTGCAATTTTAAATATTCCACAAACGTCCCTTATCATGTACGTATTTGTTATTATGCATATTTCATCATTCCTCAACATTTCGAACTTTATTTGGCCAATAGGGAATTTCCCCTCCCCCTCCCAAACATTAAGTTCAGGATTCCTTAACATTTTATGTCCCTACGGGACTTATAAGTTGCCCCAAAGTTGTTTTTATGTTATTACTTTGTTTTAAAAATTATTGATTGAAAATTAATCAAAAGAAAATTAATGTACAATATCCTTTTTTTTGTGTGTGTGTGTTTTTTCTAGTTAAATTAAGCATTAAAAAAAAAGCACATTGCACAACTTTTCTGAAAATAATTTGGGGCATAATGGGTTAATTACTTATCACAACTACATGAATAATATTATATTTGAATATGAATCCTATTATTTCATCTTTTTAATTTATTACTTGAATTTCATAAATTTAATCAAAAATAGCTTGTAACAAATGCAATAGTTTTTACTAATTTCGACTGGGGATCAGCATTGTGAGAACTAGCATGAATCAGTAAATTAAGTAAAAATATGTCTGATCTTCTAAATCCATTTCTAAATTAAAATTTTTGCCTTTTGCCAATGTATAAAATATTTGATATTGGTAAAGTTATGCAATGTACTGTACACGTCAGATATTTTCTTTTTTTAAAGTTTCTTTTACGTTTGCGTATGTTAATACCTTGAAAAGCATTTAAATAATCTAGTTTAACAAAGATCAGTGGATTATGTGAATGAAATTACATTTTTATTGATGACATTGATTTCATATAAAATGTAGATAGTAAAGAAAACAGAACATTTTATTCCAACTGTGCATTCAAAGTACAGTAGGTGATCACTGTTAATGTTATCATTCGCTTAATGTTATCAGAATCACGAAGTCCCGGAACACTTGTATATATAAATACGTTATAATATATACGTTAAAAAAGTCGGATATTATAACCAGTGCCTTCGTTTATTGTTATCAGTTTTTCATAAACTTTAAATTTTTTCTCCTCTTTTTACACCTCAATCAAGAGAAATACAAAGGCAAATCCAGACAAGTAGTTTCCGGGAAAACAAGTTCCCTACTTATCAATAAAGCAGAATTTTTCTCTCTGCTTAGTAGCACTAAAAACTTCACACTAAACGATCAAACATTTTAGAGATTAAGAAAAAGCTCAATGATTTAACGATCAAGGAATTGACACTTTTACAATTTAAACGTGATGAATCACAGAAATGCTGCAGAACAATTTAACATTTCTCAGCCATTGCTTTGTAAGTTACTAAAGATCGTGACGAGATTAAATTTCCATTTAGCTTCACTTTGTTTTCAAACAAAATGCAAAACTATGCTGGAAAAGATGGTGAAGTTGAAACTAGTGGTTTGCGAATGTCAGGGAAAAGGTTGCGCAAGTAAAGGGTACGTTAATGCGACAAAAGCAGAGAATCTTGCTTTTGAAATGGACCAAAAAGACTCTTTAGCATCGGACGGATGGTTTCTTAATCGATTGAAAAAAGAGCTATTCCATTCTACTAAGTTAGTCGAATTTAAAACTGCGTTCAGTAGAGTCATTGTAATTTTAATTTGCAGTTCTAAAAATCAATGCTTCTAAATATTGAAAAAAAAACAACAACATTTTTTGTGTCCTGGGTTTTATTCGGTTATTGTTATCAACCGGTTATTGTTATCAAACTGTATTTGTCCCAAAGTGATCACATTAAGCGGCGCCTACTGTATTTTAATATTAAGCAAAATATTGATGCTAGGTTTTTATTTTCAGGCCTACATTTGAATGGATGTGTTGCCAACTAGAACCCCATTTGTTGAGGAAAAAGTGGAGGACAAATCCAGTTGGTGTCAAAAGGCAAATAGCCATTACCCTCTGCAGACTAGGAACTTGTGGTGAATTACGCAACTTAGCCCATCTGTTTGGACTTGCAAAATGCACTGTGTGCATGATTAGTAACCGAGTTGTTCGGGTGATTAATCTAGTTTTCAAAATTAAATTCCCTACCCACAGAGAAATTGAAGAAATTGCTGGGCTTTTTTACGAAGATGGTGGTGTTCCTGGGTGTTGTGGCAGCCTTGATGGTTCACATATACCAATCATAGCTCCTCTTTATCGCCCTAAAGATTATTTTAACAGGAACAACGTTACAGCATTGTGCTGCAAGCTGTTGTTTCTGCAACTTATAAATTTATAAATGTAAATGTTGGTTGGCCTGGATGTGTCCACGATGCAAGAGTCCTGAAAAATACAGGACTGTTTCATCATGGGCAGATGGGGACTTTGTTACCTCAATCAGTAAAAATAGGTTCCCAAATCTACCGCCCATTCTTGGTGGCAGATTCAGCTTATCCTTTATTAACATGGATTATGAAGCCATTTGGAGGGGGGCAGCTCAATTTACAGACAACGGCTTTGAATCAGAAGTTAAGCCACTCCAGAGTGAAAGTGGAACAAGCCTTTGGGATGTTAAAGGGTAGGTTCAGATGTCTATTAAAAGAAAATGAATCTGCACTAAAGAATGTTGTGCGACAAGTGCTGGCATGTTGTGCAATTCATAACATTTGCATTGATCAGGAGGACATGGTCCTTGACGAATGGAGAGATTTTGTTCTTCTCAACGTAGAATCTGAATCTGATGATGATGAGTCAGAAGATGATGATGCACCTGTCACTACTCTTCCTTCTGGCATGACAGCAACTGCCATTCGGGAATCGTTACTTGCTTTTGTTTAATCATATTTATCGCATATTATTGATTTGTTTCAGCCATTGTATATACTAGTAGCATTTTTTACCTTTTATGCAGACAATCCGCTGTTATTATGTTACCCTACTCTGCGGAATGCTTATTTTATGCTAAACGTAATCATGTTGTACTATATACTTTTTGTGTAAATTGTTTAGTTTTGTAAAATTAAAAAATTGTAAAACAGCTGAAATGTCTCTATTTTTTCTACATTCAATTTACATATATATACAAGGTGCAGAATGTGTCTGAAGGCACTCCAAACATTTTTGGAACGCCGGAAAAATTTACTGTACTAAAATCTTTATATATTAGTATTATGCATCTATAAATCATTTCTAATTTTTTTTATCCATGTTGAAAAGTTTACTTCTAACACTATCAATTGTGCTGTGCCCGATTATAACAACAAGGCATTAGAAACATTAATAATCAGTTGGAAATACAAAAAAAAAAAAAAACCCTGCAAAATAACTTGAGTAAAACTCTCACAATCAAATTGCTCAGACGGTTTTACTCTGCTTGTGGTTTATTTTTTTAGTTCTATCAATTCAACAAACTAAGCCAAAAGAGGATGTCTTTTTGAAAATGATGTATTTATATCGCTTTAAATATTACCTCCCTACCAAAGGCCTAGATACCCAAAAACTGGGTATTTTGATGAAAGTATGTAAAATGGGAATGGGGAAAAAATATTTTTTTTAAATCAAATAGTGAAATAATAGATAAAACTGATGTAAACATATTTAGAACACTTCATATAGTATTAATTTAAGAGAATTGATTAATTGTAAAAAAAAATATATATATATATATATATATTGTGAACCAAAGAATCTTCGGAATGTGGTAATTGAACAAATATAAGCAAGTTAATGATTAACTTCATGATTTAAAAATCTCAATCTGGGTTTGTCATCTGCAAAACAAGTGTGAAGTCTGAAAAGCAGTTAAGATTCTGATGTTATTTATTTCATTTTATTATTATTCAATGTATTGCATCATACATGGCCCAATGTCAATGGGAGAGTGGGAGTATTACTTTTCATAAATTTAAATCAGATCTAAAAATACTAACAGCTCAAAGAAATTCTTAAGTATTTTATAAAATAGTCTTTAACATTTCCAAAAAGGTGTAATAAATTATTTTGCTTTTTCCAATCAATCACTTTGGGGATAATATTTTGGGATTTTACTTTAAGAGTTTACAATACTCCCTCAGTAACAGAGGATTTTTGAAATAGTACCAGAACTCCCTCTCTGCAAGTGTAGCTATTTTAAATTTTTCTTGCCCATTACCAGTTCATCATTTTTAAACGAACCTTAGCAAGTTTCTTT
Organism: Uloborus diversus; assembly: GCF_026930045.1. Classification (NCBI taxonomy): domain Eukaryota; kingdom Metazoa; phylum Arthropoda; class Arachnida; order Araneae; family Uloboridae; genus Uloborus; species Uloborus diversus. The sequence continues at coordinate 159,001,648 of NC_072732.1, read as the reverse complement.
TCATTAGAAGAATCAATAAAAATTATCAAAAATCATCAAACATTTTACTTCATTAGAATTGATATTTCATCAATTATTTTATGCTAAACGTAATCATGTTGTACTATATACTTTTCGTGTAAATTGTAAAACAGCTGAAATGTCTCTATTTTTTCTACATTCAATTTACATATATATATACGAGGTGCAGAATGTGTCTGAAGGCACTCCAAACATTTTTGGAACGCCGGAAAAACACATTCTACCGAATGAAACTACAATTCCTGCCAAATCAGTGTGCACAAAAACTCACATCTAATAAGAAAGCATTTAGGTATCTGAAAAAAATCAATAAATTAAAATGAAATTTTCAAATAAGTAAAAAATAAAACGGTTACGGTGACCTTCCTTCAAGGTTCCTATGATTTTATGAGAAGCAAAGAAGCTAAAATAGATTTTATGAAAAGTAAAAGCTGTAGTTTCAGTATACAATGTTTCAATAAATAACTAAGAAATTTAACATGTCCCTTAAAAAAACCCAGGGAGGCTGGGCTTTTCTTAAAACCTTTTTTGTTTTTCAACCCCGTTTCAACCATCTGTTCATTATGCTGACATTTTCCAGTCATTCCCCTGTAAACACTAGATAAGAGACATAATAGATTACAATAATTGTTGATTTTTTAAGACAAAATTTATTTTTCAAACAGTTTTTCCATCAAGGAAAGTTTTTTCCTTTCAATATCAAGTAATTCCAATTGGAATTTGGAATTCTGCTCATGGTTGCGCTCCTCCACTTCTTTTTCAAATTCCAAAAATTTTTCAAGTGCTGAGGACACTGTATTTTTAACAACTTCCTTCAAAGAAATTCTTTTCCTTGCAGGTTGCCCCTCTGAAATGAATTTTTAACGTGTATAAGCATATAAGTATGAAATAAGTGCATTTTGAAACTATTTAAGTCACATATTGATTTAATTGAACATTTTAAACAATTGACGCAGTGAGAAGCAAAGGGAAGCAAGTGGACATTTTAAAGTTTAAAACCAGTTTAAAGATAAGGTCCTGGGTAGGCTTTGATTGAAATGTTTTTCTAAATCATGCTGTATAACAAAACCCAGGGCCACTGTTTGGTTTGGGGTACCGGACCTAAAGTACCAGGGCCCGTAAGGTCATGAAACTGTTTTTACAATAATTTGACCCATTTCCTTGCACCGTCAAAGACTATGGAACGCAATCGATCGTTTGTGTGAAGAATTTGCTTTAAAATTAACTGAGAAGGCATTCAGAGGGAACCCCCTCTCCCATAAGCATCAAAAAATATTTCAATTCTTTTGAGAGCATGCTTATGTCAGCCTTTCGATTAAGTATCGACAGTGACGTGCAGAGAAATTTTGGGGCCCGTCGCAAATGATTTTTCCAGGCCCCCCTCCATAGTGCTTACTCCTGAGTCCCTACATATATTTCACCCCTCATTTTAAAAATCTGGAGCTTCCTTCAGGCTCAGGCCCGGGCCAACAGTTGTCCCTTCTCCCCTCCCCCCTTTTTGTATCGACGAACGTAAACTAATTACGTGGACAACGTAATTACGTCAAACACATGGAATTTCACTGGATATGAGATTTGGTCTTCTAAATGATTTATATTTTCCCTAGAAACTCAATAATTCCTCCCGGCGGTTCATTATCGAAGTCAAGTGTAATATGTATGTGTGGTAATAATTTTAACACTTATTTCAATAACATTTCCACTATTACGCATGCTGGTACCACACTGTTCTTCTAGAACTTTTTATTTCAAAATTCGAACTTTTTCCCTTGGTCCTTCCGACTTTACCTAACTGAAAATTCATAGTATATTATGTTACCTCACTTATCTCAGATATCACAAATTATCCAATTTTTACTACTGTATTTGAAAATATATTTTTTATACACATTCCAAATTAAAGTTTTTAAATCTACATTAAAATTTAAAAATTTAGAAGCAACACTGGAAAATGCAACATCACATGTGAATGCAGTGTTAAACTATTCATTTCGAAGTGTGTGAGTGAGAGGAAATGAAGGGACGGTGTAAAAATATGCAATGGTGGGGGGGGGGGGGAGGAAAAATTGGTACCGGGCCCCATTGCTGGTAGCGGCGGCCCTGACAGAACCTACTAGGTCTGCTAGTACCATCTCTTACCCCAAGACAGAGGAGAGGTTCACCTGCAATTTGTAATGGTTAACTCCAACTTCCTAACAACAGTCGAAGTCGAATATTCGGCGGATGGGCAGAATATTCGTTGCATCACTAGTATGAAATTTGCTCATATGGCCAATTGCAGAATTTCAAACTAATAAATAATTCTAATTTTAAATAAAAAAGGCTTACTAGGAGTTTTTTCTGCACTTCTCTTCAATGATTCTTCTGCTTCCGAAACGGATTCAGGTACAGTGTTACTGAAATGACAGAAAGATAATATCACATTTATGACATTTTTATCAGAAATAAATGATGTATTATATATTATATGGGGGAAGACTGACAATTGAATGTTTTTAAAATATTTTTCTGACATGAATTATCAATAGTATCTTTCTTCTACACATTTCCAGAAAGAAAATCCGCTAGAAAATGGTATGTTAGTTTAACTGGTTGGTGTGTTCATTCACTGTACTGGGCACTTTTAGCTTTTGAACCCCGGTCAAAGTTTACAGCGATCAAATTCATAGGTTCAAAACATGTTACATTGAAGGAATAACAGAATAATTAAAATTTTCATCTCAATAGTGTATGCTGTTTTCTTAATTGGAAATTGTAGATGATTATTATCGGACCTGAATCTCTCAATCTCTTGTTTAATATTATCTCGGATAATCTCTTGTTTTTCCTAAAACAAAAGTAATGAGTTTTCTTTTGTACATGGATCCATGTCCTCATGTTCCTGGATCATTAGTAATACAGTCAAACGCATCAAGAGAATATATTCCTTAAGCTGAAATGTTTGTTGGTCAAGTAGTGATTAAATGAAAGATATTCTTAGCAAAGGTTGATCGTTAGTTTGATTTAGTACAAGTTAGCCGTCCTATAGAAAGTGAAAGTGGGAAACTGAGTGTTACAGTTTTAAGGGAAACAGCATTTTGAAATTAGTTTTGAGGGATTGGAAATATGTGAAAGAACCAGAAGAAATGAAATAATTTGTGGCTCAGATTTCTAATGTTCTACTGAGTTTAAAAAGCCTTCATTTTTATTATTATTTTTAATTAAAACTTACTCTTCTTGTGCTCCTTCTCCTGCATTCAAATCCTGTTCCACATACTCCGGGATCACTTCTGCGTCTATTATTGCTGAAAGAAAAATAATATAGGTATTTGAGCTGCTATACTCCCTCTCAATGATGCAAATATTATTATCCAACTTTTTTTTAAAAAAGGTATGACACTTCTTTGGCATCTTGGTTTGATTTCTGCCTCTGGGATAATAGAAAATTTTCTAAAACTGATTGGCAATATCTCAAATAGAGACGTACCGAGTGGCACTTTGGCCGAGTACCGAGTACTCAGCCTTTTACCACTCGGCCGAGTACCGAGTTACCGAGTGCCAATTATGTTTTAAGAACCAACCGACACACACATGACGAATTTTGAAATAGTAGTATAGACCCTCTATGCCCACATAATAGTTTTTAAAACAAAATTACAGCCGAGATTTAATTACGCATTATTTAAAAAATTTTGTTTGTGTTAAAAATTTTACGGAAAAGTTATTTTTAACATTAAAATGTAACAAATAAATAAAAGGCATGATTAATCAAGTTGGAAGTAAAACAAATTGTATCAATCTATTATAGTTTTAGTCCACCAAACATAAATAACGTTCAAAGCACAAATGTGCAGGAACACTGCAGAAACGTGTTTCTGCATTATGAGGAAAATGTTTTTCAGTGCATAAAATGTGAGCAAATGAATGTAAAGACATTCGACTAATTAAAATCCCACATTTGTCCGATGTCTTTAAATTCACAAGCTCACATTTTGTGCATTGAAACAGGCATTCTTTGTAACACCAAAACAAGTGCTTTTACTTTTTAAGCAAAGGCATTTTTTAATTTCTTATAAATAATTTTTGTTTACAGCAAAAATCCATTTAATAATATAAAAATTTTATATTTTCTATACTTACCTTTGGGGACATTAAGATCAAGATTTACTCTGTTAAAGCATAACAAACTTCATTATTCCCAAAATTTAAATTTGACTCGTAAATGATTGCATGATATTATTATGTTTTCACTTTTTTACTAATTGTAAAATCCAAGTACTCGGTAAATTGACCGAGTAGGCCGAATACCGAGTAGTTACCAAGTACTCGGTACGTCTCTAATCTCAAATATATAAATTTTAGAATTACAGTATACTTTAAGTTTTTGAATACAGCCAACTACTAAATTTTTTGTTAGCAATAGCGATAAATTATTAAAGTCGCTAAAAATAAAAATGCACCATGTGACAACCTTTAACAAAATAGTGTACCATAATTGCATGGGGTTTGAAAGGTAAATGCTGGGCTTGAACTTGCTTCTATGAATTTTTAAAGCAGTTAATAAAAAGAGGAAGGAGGAATCGACTATAAAATGAACATTATTATTGTCACTAAATTGTTAAACACAAGTGTTTCTTAGTTGCTAAAGCTTATGAAAGTAAAAAAAAAGGATTTTGAGTTTCCAATGGTAAGCACTAGCAAGAGTCGATCCAGATTTTTTTTCTCCGCATTTCATGAAAAAGAGAAATCTTTTTGAGTATTTTCTTTATTTTTGTGAAAAAAGCCTTTTTGGTGAATTTTCCCTTTTTTTTTTTCGTGGATAAAACTCACATATAACCAATTTTTGTTGTCATAATTTTATAGGAGAACCCTTTAAGCAGATATCTGCGAAGAAAGGAATTCTGTGAAAAGGCCACTTTTATGATACAAATTTTTGAGTTATTGAGACTCCACTGTTATTTAATGCGCAAATACTATCACAAAATATTTTTAACATATTAGAGCATATGAAATTCAAGAAATGAAAAGACAAATAAAAATATTGGGAGGGAATCTAGGAGAAGTGGATCTTCCAGAGTTTTTAAATTTGAAACAAGTTAATTTTAACCCTACACTGCAGAGTGTTGCCAATTGGATACATAGGCAATTTATCTTCTTTATGACCGGCAATATGTAGTTATATGGCAACTCAATGCATAAATAACAAGTATTAGGTATCTTTAAAGCAATTAAGATCATTTTTTCTCATTCGATAACTTATCAGCACTAGCATTCAACATGACAAAAAATAAAACGATAGGGATAGCTTTTGAAATCAGCTAAAATGAGCAAAATTTGAAATTATTATAAACAGTTAAACATTTTTTTGGTCCATTAAAAAAAATACCATAAATAAAATCAACATTAATCTTTCATTTTAGATGCTTTTTACATTAAAAGCATTATTTTAAAAAAAGCTAGGCCGAATGCATATCTGTTCTCAGAACTATTTTTAATGAAAAAATACAAAAAAAATTCGATTCAATTTTTTTAAAGATTTTTCCATGATTTCTTATTAAATTCTAAAAAAACATATATTTTTTTTCAAGGAAAAATTTTAAAAAATCATGCAGTGTAGGATTTAAGCTTGATAAAATGATTAAGTTTATTTAATAAGCAAAAATCTATAGGCATGAATGAAGGTTTCACTTCAAATTCCAGATTTTTTCCTCTCAAAAATACTTATGTTAATAACACAGCAGTAATTAAAAACGAGTGCAACTAACTATACAGTCAATATTATATATGGGTATGAATGGGATAGAAATTTTGTGCGTTATGTATTGCTTAAAAAAATAAAGTAATTAAATACTGTAACATTACATACCTTCGTTTTGAATTATGCTTTCCATCAATGCAGTTGGGGTGCACGCAAGGCGATCACCTAGGACTTGGTCCATTTCTTTAAAATAACAAAACTTGGTTTGACCACCATGACCACTCGTTCGCAGCTCATCTCTAGCATTTCGGTAGTCTTTCTTCAGTGCTTTTATTTTGGTTTTAATCTGTTGGATACTTCTAAAAACTCCTGCTTGCTGCAGCTTTGAATGAATACTTTTATAAACTTCTGAGTCTCGGATTGTCCCATCGAACTTGGTTTGGATTTCTCCATCGCCCCAAATCGCAATTAAAGCTTTCGTTTCGGCGCTATCCCAACGAATGCTGCCGTTGGATTTTTCCATAATTAGATTAAATTAGGACTGAACAAAATCCCCAACGCAAAAAGAACACGCACACAACAACAATACCAAAATGAATCTACACACGAGGAGGAGACACGTGACCCAGCACGTGACGACGCAATGCACTGTGGGAAAAATCCGCCAATAATTCCTCAATGTAGGTGGAGGGAATTCGCTCCTGCATTGAACGCGGCTTGAAGCCGGGTTGGATGCATAAAACAGCCTTATTTCGCGTAGCCGGGTTGACGCCGGGATGAATCTAGCTGCATAAACAGGGCCAATGTTGTGGCAACCCATCTAAAACTTTAGGCAGTAGAAAGAAATGCGTTCCCCTCACTGACTCCATGCAAGAAAATCTTCGCTCTTTTGGCGCATTTTTCGTTGTGAAAAAAAAAAAAAAAAAAAAAAAAAAAAAAAAAAAACATTTTTCGATTGCAGTTTTTAAGTGCCAGCGTCGGTTTAGATAAAAATTTACAATTTTTTTCGTGAAATCACAATAAAAACGAAGACTAGATCTCATGGTACTTAATTCCTTGGGAAAAAAAATTTTCGGGGGACAAAATTTGAAAACTCCCCGACTTTTCCCTGACATTTTTGACAGTGTCATTTTCCCTGACAATTCCCGGTTTTCCCGGAGCGTACGAACCCTGAGTAAGATTCAATACTTTTGACGTTGAGGAAAAAAGATGCACAAATATGCGGCAGTGTGTAATCGCACCTCATTAATTTTACTTTTTTTTTTTTTTTGAACAGATAATTGGCGGAAAATGCGTAGGGAATTAAGAGTACTTAATTTTGTATAGCAAAAAAAATTGTTTCTTCAAAAAATCAATTTTCCCAGATTTTTTGTTATTTTTTTCAAAATTCCCTGGTATTTCCCTGATTAATAAAGTTCCCTGACTTTTCCCTGATCTGTCGTCACCCTGTTGCAGAGCAGGTGGCTGCAAGACTGTACACCAACAGGCAAGCGACAAACAAAAGCAGAAAAATAAATACACAAAAAATAAATTAGTTTAAAAAAAAAAAGACTAACAATAATTGATAAAATAACTAATGAAGTAGAAGTGAAAACTAGTTTCTCCTAGTTGCTAATCCCAGCCATTGGCGACTGGGCCAATGTTAAATTTGTGGAATTCATAAGTTTAATCACTGAAATCTCAGCTGAAGGTGAATATACTCAGAAGTTTGCTACAAAATCATCTGCCAAATTATCCTATGTGCTCCTCAAGACAGATGACATTGATGTTGTGCAGGCATCACAAAGTTGTAAAAATACTACCTCAGCCAAACCGCAAGTCTTTGCCAATGCGCCTTTTCTTCATAAATTTGGTTCTGTAAACATTTTTTGTGGTTGTTTTGGATTAAAGTTTTTATCCTCCAATGCAATTATACTCAATTAAAAAATTTTTTTACCATTAGTTACAGTGTAGTTCAACTTAAACAGCATATACCCATTTTACCCCAAAGCACGCGGTAAAATGGGTATACACAGTGGTAAAATAGGTCTACTCCTTTACACAAAATTTAAAGCAAAAAGTTAACACAAACTATGTCCAAATTAGATCCAAGATACACAATAATGTATAGAATGATGAACAAAAACACGATTATATTTCATATTTCTGCTACGGGTCACTGAAATTAAAAATGCTGTTTTTTATACCCATTTTACCCCGGGTGACCCTATAACTATAATAACCTAATTAACTGATAGTTTTGAACGTATTGAATTTTGAAAAGAATTAATGAATTACATGTTTATTTATCAATGAATATATATGAATCGGTTATAATGTCAACCCGCTTATAAGGTCAGTTTCGTGAAGTCCCGAAGGGTGTGACCTTCAGAGTCAGATAAAAATATAAACTATCTGCGCACGCAACTCAAAAGTATCTGCAAGCTAATCATTGTCTATCACGTACCAAAAAAAAAAAAAAAAAGAGGAGAGGGAAAAGAGGGGGGGAGGGAGTGTCTGGATTTAAAAAAAAAACATTTTTAATCATAAAAAATAAATACTTGCAAGTATATGCTTTGAGGTTACAAGGAACTAATTTTCTTGCCGATTATGTGAGCTTATGGATACAAAGACCTAAGCTAAATTTCAATATTTTAAAACTAAGCTTCTTTTAGCAGTCTATATTATCTAGCTTTGATTACTACGTTTTATATTAGCAATATTAATTTTAAACAAATTAGAAGTAAAGGAGAACCTGAATGGTTGTCGCAAGATGCGCGTGCTCGCAACGAATGTATCCGCACAGCGGCGAATATATTCGCCTTACGCGCTTGCGTACATACTATCTGTTAATAATTTTTATAAATTAATTAAATAATATCAGTTTAAAACAAATTAAAAGTGAAAAGTAAGAATTTGAACGATTATCGCGAGATGCGCGTGCCCACAGCGAATGGATCCGCACAGCAGCGAATGCATCCACCTTATGCACTTGCGTGTATACTATCTATTTATAACTTTTACAAATTAATTAAAAAATATCAATTTAAAAAACAAATTAGAAATAAGCAGTAAGAATTTAAACGATTATCGCGAGATGCGCGTGCACGCAGCGAATGTATACGGACAGCGAACGTGCGGGTGTACTATATACAACTTGTAATAATTTTTACAATCTAAATAAATAACATCAATATCAATTCAAAACGAATTAGAAGTAAAGACACTACCTTTACTTTTTATTCGTTTCAAATTGATCTAATCTTTATCTTTTATTTAAGAACTTTTACGATTATCGGACGACGTGCAACTCTGCGGCGAATGTATCCGCTCGTCAGCGGATGTATCCGCGCACGGCGTGCGTCTACATTATCTAGCTCTGGTGACCTTATATATATATATATCGAGATTCGACTGTATAAATATATTTCAAAGAAAAAGAGAAACTCACATTAAACTATAAAATTATTATTGAAAAAACACAAAAAAGATGAATGTTTAGCACACATAAGTAATATGAATTTAAGTTGCTGAATAATGACCAGTTGCTGAATAATGACCAATTGCTGAATAATGGGAACAATTTTAATAAAATCATTTAAAATTGTTCCCATTCAATTAAATTTTCCATTTCAGAACATATATTTTGTTTTTTTAACATAGGATAACAAAAAGCAAGTTTTGAAACCCTTTCTAATTCCCATCTATTTCTCAATTATGAATGAACAAATGAAAATTAGAATATTCGCTCTATTACTACACTACTCGATGGGCATGTTTCAATATATGCAAATTAAGTTGCAAAGTCTTCAGAAATATTACTTGCTTTTGCTACTGTTCTCCATCATTTTTAACATCAACAGTCTTGTCGTTGCACAGGCAACATTAATGAAAACATCGACGGACCATTTTAAAACTTTTATTCACATCTTTAGAACAACAGAAAAAAGCCAAAATTAAATATGGTAACTATGGCAACTAACAGCCAGTGCCATCTCACAAGCGAAGAGGCACTCACAAATGGAGAGGTCTCCCAAGTGGAGAGATATTCAACATTTCCCCCCGCCTTGACACATTTTGACAAACAATTGTCAACCCTCTGACTATAAAGTAACTAATGCACTCTCTTTTAAATCAATATTAAAATTTGCAACATAAAATGAAACTGCACAAAGTTATATACTCAAAATCGTTCAAGTAACACACACAAAATAATATAAAACAGGAGAACAGTCACTAGATTACTCAAGTTTCCAGCGGCAAGACAGCAATTTTTGCCATTGCTCTTTTGAACTCCCCGTTTTGCGTCCGGACTTTTACCACTCGAACTTTTTCATCCTCGCCATGGTACACCTCAATAATCCTACCCAGTTACCATTTCGTGCCCGGCAAAGGAGTCTTCCTTAATTAGGACCATCAAGCCAACTTTTAAGTTTTCTTTCTCGATCATCCATTTGGACCGCTGCTGTAACGTGTTCAAGTAGTCTTTCTTCCATTTTCGCCAAACACTCTGAACAACCTTTGTAGTACGCTGCCATCGACTTAACCTGTTGTCATTCAAAGTGGTCAGTTCGGGCTCAGGTACTGCACTCAGTGACCGTCCAATCAAAAAATGACCAGGTGTCAGCGCCTCGTAACTGTCAATGTCTGATGACAAAGGTGTTAATGGTATAGAGTTTAAAATGGACTCAATTTGCAAAATGATGGTTTCAAATTCCTCATAATTAAATCTCAGGTTACCAATAGATCTTATTAAATGGTGTTTTACACTCTTTACACCTGCTTCCCACAATCCCCCAAAATGAGGTGACCTGGGAGGAATAAATTTCCACTTGATACCTTCAGAAGTTATAAAAGCTGAGAACTCGTTATCTGGAGCTACTACTAATTTCGACCATCTTTTAAGCTCTGATTTAGCACCTACCATATTTGTGGCATTATCTGAATAGATTTTAGCCGGCTTTCCTCTTCTAGCGATGAAACGCTTCAATGTTGCGATCAATGCATCCGAAGTTAGATCACTTAAGACCTCGAGATGGATTGCTTTTGTTGAGAAACATATAAAAACACAAACATAAATCTTATTCAAAGTTCCTTTACGTTGGTTTTTGTAAGTCACATAGAACGGTCCGCACAGATCTATTCCAGCGCAATTAAAGGCAAAAGTCCCTGATACTCGATCTTTCGGCAAATCTGCCATAATTTGAGAACTCAAAAGGGGTTTATTTCTAAAGCATGTAATGCAGGAATGTACTGCTTTTCTAGCCAAGTCTCTACCACCCAATGGCCAGAATTTTAACGAACTACATTCAATAGCCCTTGTGGTCCAACGTGAAGAAACTTTAAATCATAAGTAAAAGATATTTTCTTAGTTAATTTACACTTCTTAGGCAATATAATAGATCATTTTTGTTCATAAGTAATGTCTGCTCTTAACAACCTTCCACCTACTCTCACTATTTCCTTTTTATCCACAAATGGCTTTAAATTACTTAACCCTTCGACGGTTTTCTTGTCTAGAGCTTTCTGAGCGTCTCGAATCAAATGATGCTCCGCGATTCTGAATTCTTCAACACAGATTCTACCTGTACAACGCTGACGTTTTTAAATTGTTTATGAATCGTAATACATAACACAAAATACGCAGTTTTAAAATAGTTATTACTGCAGTTCAATACATCGTCCAGCACTGATGAGCTTGCAGCAATAATCATCGTAGTATTACTAGACTCTTTTGCAGGAATCTTAATTTAACGGTAAAACTGTTCATTATCGGATTGAACTTCAGTGAATTTAGGTACACTTGTTGAAGATTCGACATCTTGAACTAGAAATTGTGGACCATTCCACCACCGGTTGCTACATATTAGATCCTGTGTTTTGCATCCTCTTGAAATTAAGTCTGCGGGATTTTCCGATGATTTAACATATCCCCACTGTTTTACATCAGTTAGAGATTGAATAGTTGACACTCTTGAAGCTACAAATGTTTTTAATTCAGACGGTGATTTCAGAATCCATGAAAGAACAATTGTACTGTCAGAATAGTAGTACACTGAAGAACGGGGTACTTTTAGAGCTGACATCACTTTATGCATTAGTTTTGCCAAAAGTGTTGCACCACAAAGTTCCAATCTTGGAATTGTCAAGGTCTTTATGGGCGCCACACGGCTCTTACTACATAGTAAATAGAAGGCAAGTTTACCAGAATGGCTTTGACTCACGGCATAAATTACCGCACCATAGGCAACTTCTGATGCATCCGAAAAACCCTTAAGAATTAAAACTCCAAAATCCTCACTTAATACGAATCTACTGATCTTTATCTCATTAATCAACTCTAGGGACTCGCGAAATTCTTTCCACTCTTTCAGTTTATCTTCAGGTAACTTATCATCCCACAGAGATTTTAAAGCCCAGAGTTTCTGCATAAATACCTTGGCGACCGTAACTATAGGACCTAAGAGACCTAAAGGGTCAAATATACGTGCAATTACTGAACGCACCTCTCTTTTCGTAAACTGGTTTTGTTCTGTTATTGATAAGTGAAATTTCAAAGTGTCGCTCTTTGGATCCCATATGAGACCTAATGTTTAGTTTCTTCAACACAGCTAAAGTTATAACTCTCAGAAGTTCCCACGATTTCTAGTAAACTTGAATCATTACTACACCACTTGTGAAATGCCATACCACATGTCTCAAATAATTGTACTAACTCACTTTGCAAAGTTTTAGCTGATTCTAAATCTCCTGAACCAGTTAGGACATAGTCCATGTAAAAATTGTTTTGAATAGCCAAGGATGCCAAAGGAAACTCTTTTTGACCATCTAATGCTAGTTGTTTTAAACACCTCATAGCTAGGTATGGAGCGCTCGTAGTTCCGTACGTTACCGTACCACGGTTGTATACTTTCACCGGTTCACTAGAGGAATCCTTCCATAAAATACGTTGCAAATTGTGTTGACTAGGATTAATGAGAATCATCCTGTACATTTTTATGACATCAGCTGTAAAAGCAAAACGATGCATTCTAAATCGCAAAATAATTGAAAATAATTCATCCTGAATCACCCCACCGTTTATTTGAATAGAATTTAAGGACTCCCCAGTTGATGTAGGTTGCGAAGCATTGAACACAACCCTCATCTTTGTACAATTTTTCTCAGGGCGAAAGACACCTAAATGTGGTATATAATAAGTTATCCCTGGTTCTTCTACCTCTGACCTCCTGCATGTGTCCTAAATCCCTTTATTCTCTCATGAACTCAGTGTACAGTGCCATTTGCACAGGGTCTTTTTCAAGACGTCTATATAGAGAATTTAGTATTCTAAGGGCAATACTTTTTGATTCTCCCAAACACTGAGGGTCTTTTTTGAAAGGCATTTGCACAACGAACTTACCGGTCTCGTTTCTTCTATAAGATTCTGTAAAATTTTGATCACATTTAAATTCGTCAGAATTTTTTTAGAAATGACCTTTCATCCACTTCTTCTAATTCCCAGAACTTTTGTAGTTCATCATTTAAATTTTCCGCTTCACGAATTAGCCCACAATGAACTCTATTCTCCTCATAATCTCTAACATTTCCTCCAACTATATAACCAAATACCGAATTTTGTAAAATTAAATTGGAATTTTGAATATATATCTTCCCTGATAACAGCAGCTCAAAAAACACTTCATTACCTAACAACATTGAACTTTTTCCCGGTTTATTAAAATCTTGATCTGCTAAATTAATATCAAAAGGAAAATTTAATTTATTTATTGGGACATATTTAGAAGGGATTATATTTGTTATTTTCGATGTAATCAGAAAATTTAGTTCTTTTGAAAAGCTTCTGCTCTTATTCTGTATCGTAGCGCTTGTCTTCCATTTAATATTTACGGATGTTCCACCTACGCCATTAAGTGATAGGTTTATCTTTTTCTTTGGTGTACGTAATAAATCTGCCAATTCATTAGTGACCAAGTTGCACATGGAACCTCCGTCGAGAATCGCCCTAGCAGAAATCATTTCCCCTTGAATATTCTGAACATAAACAACTGCAGTAGAAAGTAAGATTGTTGACTCAGACACCACATTATTTAAGACTATCGTTTCGCTGTTTTCAGTTTTAAAGGGAGTCGCCAAGGCATTCAGTTGACTAACGCGCTCAACTATTTCACTTTTTGCTTGAGTAATATTCGAATCCCTTTTTTGGTTCATCGAACCAACGTTCGATGATTGAAAATCTGTTTCATATTGAGCAGTTCTATTACCCTGATCCCCATAACATAATGTTGTGTGGTGTTTTTTCTTACATCTTAAACACGAATAATTAGATTGACAAGTTTTTTGTGAATGGTTTGGAAGCATACAATTAAAACAAAGTTTAAATTTCTTAACAATAGCTACTCTTTCTTTTATCGGCAATTTCTGATATTTTGAACACTTATACGTAACATGATTATCCATTTCACATATAACACACTTATGAAGTTTTCCCTCTTTTGATTCTGACACAATTGATAAAACTCTGGTAGAATTGTTGCGTTTTACATTCATATTTGAGGCGTTAAGTGTTCTTGCGTGGTTTTTCAAAAAATACATTAACTCATTTACTGACGGTAATTCATCTTTTTTTAAATTTCTCTCCCACCACATTTTAGTATTCGAATCTAACTTCTGACTCAAAAGGTAGCCAAGAAAAACAGACGAAACACCTTCTATGTTTTGGTTTAAAATTTCGAGTGATCTTAAACACTCACTCGCGATATCTATTAAACTCAAAATTGCGTTTGGATTTTCATTTTGAATACTAGGAATACTCATAAAACGTTTTAAATGTGCGTACACCTGTTCGCGATTATTCGAATAGCGTTCTTCTAACAGTGACCACGCTAATTGATAATTCGCATCTACTATAGATATAGACTGAATAATGCGTAAAGCATCACCTTTAAGAGAGGATTTTAAGTATTGTAATTTTATTCCCTCTGACAACTCCTTATTTGAATGAATAGTTGCATTGAAACTATCTCTAAATGAAAGCCATTCATGTAAACTCCCAGAAAATACAGGCAATGATATTTTTGGCAATCTCACGGTAGTGCTCTGGTTTGAAACCGAGACTGGTTGTTTCGAATCATCATTTTCGCGTTTGATTCGGTTTAACTTGAAATCAATATCATCCCTAATATCATAAATCTGTTCTTGTTCTGATGAATAAATTTCTATTTCATCGTCTTTGCAATTAGTAAAAAGATAATCAAAACACTCGTTTAATTCATCGATAATGGATGCAAGTTTCTGTTCACAAATATTGACATCTGTAAAATCACAACCTTCTTGTAATTTCGTCGCAAGTTTGGGGAAGATTTCGATAATTGGGAATCTGGCGATCATTTTCTATTGGCGTCAAATCATTGGCACCAATGCATGCGCGGGGATAATTTTTCCTTTCCGAAACGTAAACAAAGGGAAAAATGTAGGGTTTTATTTACCAAGACTTGAAATGATTTGAAAGGCTCAACAAGATTTATGCAAAAGAAAGAAAACAAGATAATAATGAATTTCAATGTAATCTAAGCACTTATTATCTATAAAATCATACAACCATTTTCCCAAGACAATTCAACAGAACAACATCTTCACATTTAAACATTTTTTTTTAATTTTAAGTTTAAAAAGTTACAACTTTTTAAACAAAGAACATAACGACCACTATTTACATTGCACTAGGTCATACGAATTTGTGCTAATAATAAAATGGAAAAAAAAAAATATCACCAATATTTTTGGAGAAAAAATATTTCAAATTTGGCACGGATCAAAGTCCGGATCATCATAATCTTCTTCAAAAAAGGGAATGTCTCCCTCCAAATCTTCTGTACCAGAATCTGTCGGAACTCTATATTTCGGCATCAAATGCTCAATTCCTTCAGACTCAGCAGTTGAGGGATCAATATATTGCATTTCTAACCCTTGTTTGCCTTAACCAGGATAGACAGCAGCGATGTCCCTGAGGAATCGATCAAGTCGAGCGCCATTGTTTGCCAAACCCTGAAGACGGAAACGCCGATAATAATGCAGTGCCATATATTGGCGAAGCATTGGCATCGACCTTCGCGACTTCAGGGTTGTTTTTAGGATCCTGTTTTCATTTTCAAGGGAATTGATCGTATTTGTGGGATCTTTTTTGTCTACAAACTGACCCTTGCTATGGTTCGTTTTTTTGTGAACCGCATCGGTAAACAGATTTTTAACGTTAAAATACTGTTTCGCCTCATCAGTACATATGTAGCTGGTATCTGGGTGGCAGTGCTTTTTAATAAGGGGCCACAAATCTCTCTTACTCTTTCCATTTACAAGGAAAAAAAGCCCTTCTTTATCATCCCTAGAAAGATAAGGAGAAACGAATAAGCAAAACGTGCACACTACATAAAATGATCGATAGCGGAAACATCTAAAACACATACTTACAATAGATTCCTAGAACGACCTGAGTCATATTACGTGTAATTCTTCCTCGATTATATTTCCTAATCGTAAGGAACGTCTCGTCTAAACAAATAGTTTTTCCTACTCCCCCTAGAAGTTTGGAATGGTGGGAGGAAAAGACTTCAGCAACCTCTCGCATGTAGCTGAATAAGTTGACGATGGTTTCAGTGGACATCGTAGGATTTTTGGCTTCACTTTCCCACCGAAACTCACGCACCTCCTCCAGAATTTGCGTAAGAGGAAACTTCATTGAAAATGCCACAATATCCACCAAAATCTCCCGAAAAGACAACCGCAGACCATCGAAAAAGGTGTTCTTGGCGGAAGAAATCTAAAACAAGTACACCAAATTTAGCAAGAAATCGTTAGCTACGCATTACCAGGCTTACCACTGCATATAAATATTACTATTGTAAGTTTTAAGCATTTCTATAATACAATAATATTAAAATATTCATTAAACTTTAGCTTTTTAGCGTTATTTTCTGGCAGTCTATTTAACATTAGCCTTTGGCATCCAATCCCATGGCGACAGTTAGAAAAGTCACCAAAAATCTCAGTTACCGATTTTTTCCCCCTAATAACTTAGCTACAATCTGTGTGAGAGTTTGAGATTTATGGTAAGCCCGATGATGAAGAAGTAGCAAAAAATCAAGTAAAGTAACCTACTAAAAGAGGAGAAGAAAAAGAAATACCTTCATATTACATGGTCGACAGAAATAATAGAATCCAAATTTTCTGTTCTTGTCTTTTCTGGGGAAGATTTCGATAATTGGGAATCTGGCGATCATTTTCTATTGGCGTCAAATCATTGGCACCAATTATCGAAATATCCCCCAAGTTTGGTTAACTGGGCCTTTTGGACTCGTTTCTTTGCCAGCGCTTGTCTTAAGGCAGTAATTGGCATGTTTAGACAATTCTATCTCAAGGCAAGTAGCACTATTGACTCAAAAAACACTAATTATTATAAATTATCCAGAAATAAGTTGTGTAACAACATTACCATTCGGATTCTCTTGAACTGTAAGCACAATGCTTCGACGCAAATCGGCAAACTCAAACCGAAGAAACTCGAAGATCACACACAGTGCATAATGAACATAGAATATTTAACTACTATTCTCGTAAATATCCATAGATCTAGTCCTCCTTTCTCGTAAAGGACCAAAAATGTTGTTGCACAGGCAACATTAATGAAAACATCGACGGACCATTTTAAAACTTTTATTCACATCTTTAGAACAACAGAAAAAAGCCAAAATTAAATATGGCAACTATGGCAACTAACAGCCAGCGCCATCTCACAAGCGAAGAGGCACTCACAAATGGTTTTTTCTTTGAACCCAAATCTTAAAGAATTCGATATTAATAAAGGGTTTAATTTTTGTAGCCATTCCAGAGTCTTTTTTTTTTCGTTCATAATTTTAATTTTCCCCTCTGAATTTTTTCCAATTAAAAAAAAATAGATATTAGAAATACTCAGTATTAAAGAAACAATGAAATAAAGATTAATTTTGCATTTTTTAAATGTAGTCATGTTGTTTTTGAAGTATTTATCAGCTGCTTGAATGTTCAACCGCAGGTTCACATGTTTTTAGTACACACACACATGTGTGTGTGTCATCATGTACACCATATTACTGTAAAAGACAACATGACTTACATTAAATTGGGGGATTGAAAAATAAGTTTTTATTTCAGAGATCCCTCTTCATTCTGTAAATGTATTTACAAAACTGATTAGGTTTTTATAGACATGGGATTTTTAACAAATTTTTGAAAGACTAATGTGTTTGTATGCAAAGGAAAAAAAAGAGGAGGGGCGGGATGAATTCAACATGTCTGTAAATTTTATGCATCCAATTAAAATAATTGGATCTACAGACACAAAAATCCATAAATTAACTTGCAAGTGTAGTAAAAAAGAACTGACGGTGATGTGCTTGTTCACACAATCATGTAATTTCAGTATTTTGCATCATATTTGGGTCACGTCTCCAGGGGCTGATAAAGAAATTTTTTGGAGGGGGTCCAAGAAATTGAAAAATCGCCCCCCCCCCCCCCCCGTCCAGCATAATTTCAATTTTTTCATAGCAGTTTTCATGACTTCTTTTTCTTAGGATCCCTTCCGGCCAATTAATCTACTTTTAAATACAAATACCATGCACTTTTCTATTTTGAATGTGGAAGTAAAATATCTTTAGCATTTCAAGCCACTTAAACAAAAAACGCTATATAATTCCACAGAGATGCTGTAAAATGAGCGGTTTTCATTAGAAAGTTTCATAACGATTATGACATGAAGACAAGGTTATTAAACCCATATCTCAATTGACTTTTTAAATAACTTTATATTTTTAACTATAGAATATTAAGTAAATTAGAAAATTATAACTTTATAATATACCTATAGTTTTTGTTGAAAAATTCAGAAGCTACTACTTTGCAAAGCTATTTCAAAGCAGTTGCAGATTTGCTCTTAAAAATTTGAACACTACATGATGCGGTCGCGTCTTTCCAAAATGCGGGCATCTGAGGAGCACGCGGTCGCCAACTGGCTACATTGTAAACAGAAACGAGCTTGGCGAAAAAAGTTGTTGACGTACTGAAGCATGCGCAGTGCGAGAGCAGAATACGCGCTTCATAGTTTTTCTTTCCGAAAGCGCGTGTAGTTGCTAATAAAATGTGACTGTGGATGCGCAATGTTTCAATGAGGAATCTACGTATTCCAAAACTAAAAGAAATTGATGAAGAGTTTATGTTCGTGTCAGGAGGTCCAGAAATTTGTTTAGGATCATCGATAAATTGTAAAAAAAAAAAAAAAAAAAAAAAAAATGAAAAAATTTCAAAACATAACTAACACAGAATATACATTACTTTTAGCAAGACTGCAAATCCCACAAGGTGAGTTATATTATGAATATGTATTAATATTTGTATGCATTTTACAAAATAAATGTGCTATATTTTTTCTTTATTATTGCAGTCTTAAATTTCAGTGTTTAAAATCTCGGCTTTCTTAACCAGGGTTGTTTGACCAAAATGTTTTCAAAAATTTTACAAATTGTTGGAAAATGTAAAACTTAATTAATGCAAACTAATCTGCAAAGCTTTAGAGATTAGTTAGATCAATAAATTTCCAAATTCATCACTATATTTAATGCAATTCAGGTTTGTTAATTAGTTTTTTTCTTTCTCTTTTTCAAAATCAATGCAGCTTATTCTACTGAGTACAGAAGTATACAAGGCTGAACAATTAAGTTCCTTTAAAATTACATGGGCCAAGTACTTACTTACAATTCAGTACCCCAAAAAGTATATGTCAAACAAAACTTAATTCAATACCAAACTTGCTTGATTTGTGATATTACTTAATATGTTGATCATGGGCGTCGCGGCCGGGGGGGTCCAAGGGGTCCGGACCCCCCCCAATATTTGAGGACCGGACCCCCTCAATGTTTGAAAATCGGACCCCTTCGATAATTGTCAAAATGAAAGTCATTATTTTGGGGAAAATATTTTTGCTTTGAAGACTTTAAACAGTAGCATAATACAAAATTTACCATGTTTAATTCATATCAAATAAAACGAAATGAACATCGAAAAAAAAAAATTAACTAAAAAAAAAACAAAATAGGTGATGTTTATAGTGAATGGAAAGTCGGAAAGTATATAGGGGTAAACAACGGGACAACTTTGAGATACTGAAACTCCCCCCCCCCCCTACGACTCTCGTGCTAAGTCAACAGAAGTCAGACGGGGTTCTGAGTTTCTTCCCCTTTCTTTCTTATCTCGTTTCTCGGCGCTTCCAGGTTTCTGTTTCGAGTTTTGCAGTGTTTGTTTCTCCGATTCGATTCAATTTATGGCGACCCCGACGTTACCCAAACAAAATGAGACACCAGACCTCTTTGGCGGTTTTTTTGCAGCTGGCAACAACACCCTGGCCAAAGGATGCACAAAAATTTGGAAGACCACTTAGCTGGTCAAAGGTTATGTTTGGGGTAGAAAGGGAAAGGAGAAGTGTCATGTGTTTGACATTATTCAACACGTGGCTTCAAATACCTTACCGAAGCGCGGTTTCTCAAATGTGTTTGCGGCATCTCAAATTTGACTAAAAAAGCGTTACGTTACAGAAAAAAAAGAGGAGGAGTCTAAAAATTAACGTGCAATTTCAAAAGCAAATCGTAAGCCAGCATAACGATGGATACTGTGATGTCACTTCCGACAGACCAACGAAAAAAGAAGCGCAAGATCTCCAGAAAAAAAAAAAAAAAAAGACAGAAATAAAAGGAGCTTTCCTATTGGGAAACGTTCCGACAAAAATAAAGATAATTTCATGTGGTCTGTTGGTCTCCTTGAGAGTAGGTAACCTGAAGAGCGCTCCTATTTGGTAAAAATACTTTTTTTTACATATTCGATTACGGCTATGTAGAGGTGGCTTGAAACGGGAAAATGTAGCAAACCTTCTACATCAAATGAACCTGAGGCAATTTTTAACTACTGAATCATCATCAACATCAACGGAACCGTCTTCAAAAAGTCAAAAGGTCGTGATAGGTAAGTACAATTCTGTTTAGTGTAATACATGCAGGGGCTCCCCGATTTTATACTATTCAGATGGGGTTACTTCTCGATTTTCCGGATGAAATTCCTAATTACCCACATCACTACATCTAATGAGAATATCTTATTAATGCAATAATTCACAAAAAACTACTCGAAATTTGAAGACTCGTCAGACAAAATTTTCTGGGAAAGGAAAGTTTATGAAAGTTTACAGTGACCTCCTATAGAGTAGCCCCTGAATGCCTGCTAATCAGGTATGCTTTACAGTCAATATTTTGACATTATGAGTCCTATCGGAGCTAATGCGTTCAACTTTCTCTTTTTTTTTTAATGTTTCATCTTTTATAAATTTTAATGGAATAAAAAATACTCCTTTTACTTATTAAAGCTTAACAGAAAATTATCCATTAATAAACCTGCTTTACTGATCAAATTTTATTGAAATAACCATTTTAAAACTTATTGTCACGTGTCAGAAAAAAGCAGTTCATTTCTCTATCTATTTTCCATCGTCCGCTGATCAGAATTCAATTATACCAAATGCTGTTTGTTCTCTGTGTAGGCCAGTACTTTTCAATCTGTGGGGTGTGCCTCTTAAGGCAGGCCTGTCACTTAAAGAGGATCAGGAGGGGCACTTTCCCTGCTGTCTTTGAGAAATCAAAAATTATTGTATTTACATGGGCATGATTTTTGCTGTTTTTTTTTTTTTTTGGTTTCATATGCATTGAGTGTATGGAGGATTCAACAAAAAAGCAAAATTTTGGTGCATTTGTTACGAAAAATCTGAAAAAATTAAGAAAATACTTTAAAAGGTTGCATTATTAAAATATGATATCATGAGAGCTTAATTATTTGTGTCTTATTTTATTTTTGTAGTTGTGTTTTTCATAGCACCGTGAATGTCATAACGGTGAATTATATACTTTAATTTTTGAATTAAAAGACATCAAATTAAACTCCTTCGAATCCAACCTGTGCCAAGAAGTTAGAGCTGCAGGGTTTATCACTATGTATTATAAAAAATTTAATTATACAGTTGTCGCGGCTTATATGAGTCACATTTTGTTCTAAACAGCTTTGATTCCATAAAGCGGCTGATTCAATAAAGCTGGATTTCGTTTTTGATGATTTCCTTCATTAAGAACGGTTAATTAAATTGTCTACTGTTTCAAAATGTTGAAAATTTGGTGCGGCTACTCTTGGTGTGCCGCCCTTCGTTCTTGTAAAGCTGAAAGAAGCTTCAGTGCGCTAAGAAAGCTGAAATTGTATCTAAGGTCGACTATGACACAAAAGCGGTTGAATCATGTTGCTTTATATTACGTTCACGAAAACATCTTGGACGAAATTGATCTTCAAAAAAAAAAAAAAAAGTACGGATATTCCTATCCCATGTGCAGTCTAGAAAAAATGTATTTTTTTTCTTATTGTGTAATATGTAAATCGATATATATATATATATACATATATATATATATATATATATATATATATATATATATATATATATATATATATATATATATATATATATATATATATATATATATATATATATATATATATATACGAATCTTTCTTAATGCAACTTGAAAATGTCAGAGTCAGAATGGTCCCCCCCAATAAATTTCAGCTGACGACGCCAATGATGTTGATCCTTGGAATTTTAAAGCTATGTGATGTTCATTAGACTTGTGCTCCATTTATCCATACTTCAAATTGCTCTCTGTACTTGAGAATGAATGATTTAAATTTTACCTTTTTTTTTCACAAAAAAAACTATTACCAGGAAATTAATTTGCAAGATTTATTCTTGATTATACATAATTATGTTTTAAATATCATAATAAATTATTGTTCTGATTAATTATTTATACCAAAGCCTATTTAAGTATAGTTTTTCAAAAGTTGAAAGCTTTTCAAAAAATATTTTTGCTATAAAGCTCTACTTATGGAGAAATTAAATTACAAGTTTTTGCTCTTAATTATTTAATTAATAATCATGAAATTAGGTACAACTATGAATATTTAACATTAATTGACAATTAATAAACAAAGTCTTTGTGAATCTCAGAAAATAAAGCTGTTCTTCTAACAAATAGTGTTTAAACCAAATAAACCCTTTTTGAACAAAAAAAAAAAAACTAGTTTAAGCTAAAAACCCAGTTTTTTTCCAACCCTGACACTAACCTTATTTTACTCACTCATTTAAAAAGAAAACGAAAAATAAACCCTTACAATGTTACAAATACACAAAGACAATCAACTTCAACTTATTATAATACATACAGTTATTTAAAATTAAAGATATGAGAGATAAAAAAAATGTGATCATTTCACAAATCTTGAAAAAAGTGATTTATCTTAGTCGGCCGTAGCGGTATAGCTTAAAACAAATTTCGGAAGGGGACATGATTAGTTTTTAAACTTGCATTATTTATGTGTCTCAGTGATATACTATTTTAATTTCTGAAGCTTTTATGTAAGGTAATGCAAGATTCTTTACTTACAACATTTTGTGTATGTTACCATGACTCTCAGTTATCAATATCGAGTTGGATTGACAGAGTTTTGCCCAAGATGGACAAAACCCCTCTCAGTAAAAATTCTTCTTTGTCGTAGTGGTAAAAATAGCTAGTTTCATTTACAAGGAAGTAATTTAATTTTCACTTCAAAGTGTTTTTTATAAAGTTTGTAGTATATTTCATTTTTCCGTAAATGCTTTGAAACATAATTCCCAATCTATTTAGTTTTATTTCTATAGTCATTTTTAAAATTTAAATTATCAGAAAGAATGATTTATTATTAATGAAATTTCTAATATTCTGATTTTAGTCTCAATTGGAGTATGTACAGAATCATATTAGTTTTAGTATGCTTTTTGAAACCCTGCCAATTTTCCTAGTTGCCATTTTTTACCAGGTTTTTTCCAGTGTTTGCCACTATCTCGGCAAAATGCCAAACTCAACTCCGGAGAAAGAAATTATCAATGTATATAGAATCACAAATAAACATCAACTCAGCTTACTCACCACATACTGTTTGGCTTTTGGAAATTTTTTTTTGAGCAATCACGATTGCTAATTGTTTTCATTTGACCATCCTTGATGTCCGGTTTCTTTTTCAACCCCACCGTCCTCTGCAGGCGCAGCTAATCCGGTCCTGAGCACTGTCCCCCCGGTAGCCGCTTCTCCTGGTCGGTGGCGTCTATGTCCTACACATACGCACGCTCATACACACATGCGCCTTTACACACATACATGCCAACGTGCATTCACGCAGGTCTACACACACACAAGCATACACATACACAACTAAACACACGTAACCGTCTCAGGCTTGGGGGGGACAGGAGCCATTTCTAGACACAATAACTCCAATCACAAGGGTCCTGTCGTAGCTCGTGATTGGGAAAAACTTTATTTGAATTCAAAATTTCAGAATTCAAATAATTTTTTTCCCCATTTGTTTTAAATTTAGCTCTTAATTATCCGACTGCTCGTGCGTGACGCAAAGGAGGGTAATGTGTTTATCAGTCTATATATGTATGTCTGTTCCTATGTGACGTTCTAGGGGCTAGACGCCTTGGTCAATTTTGGTAATTCCTACGTCAAACGATTTGTCTTAACACTGGGAGTGTCACTAAACACATGACAGTAATCAAAATTCACCATATCAGCAACCAGTTGCCATATTTTGTCATTTCCGGAACTACCTACATACTGTCGCAGGCTACCTGCGTGCGACAAATGCAGGTAGTTTTCGTTGCCTGAATTTTTTTGTTTACCAAATCTACTAATTGGGATCTCAGTGGCCGAGTGATCTAAGCCATTGCTTCTCCCATTTGAGGCGGTGGGCCAAGACACCCTCACTCCGGATGTACTTTCTCTTCTTTCTGATGAAAATTCTTTCAGGTGTTCTTTATTTGTATTCTGTACTGTAATAAAAAGTATATTATGCGTAATGAAGGCAAGACACTCAGATTGTATTCCTCATCAAAATAAATCCGTGCAATAAGCACCAAAAGAAAGAAAGTCTACTAATTCGATTTTCATCTCTAAGATGTTGCATTTGTTTTTGTCGTGATTCAGGGGACTGAGTTTCAGGACAAATACTTACTCAACAGGCTTTTTACTTTCTTCTATATCTAATATATAGAAGAAAGTATTGGATTCGTGCAAATTTTCGAATTTCGAATTTTGACGGATTCGAACGTTTTGAGGTGTGCTGAGTCCATTTCGACCATTTTTGGAAAATGTCTGTCTGTGTGTGTGTGTGTGTGTATGTATGAATGTGTGTGTGTGTGTATGTATGAATGTGTGTGTGTGTATGTATGAATGTGTGTGTGTGTGTGTATGTATGTGTGTCACGTCTGTGTGTGACCAGTTTTTTGTGGCCGCTCTACAACAAAAACTACCGCATGAAATCGAACGAAATTTAGTACACATATGTGGCCCTATGTGAACTTGTGCCCATTAGTTTTTGGCGCGAATTCCTCCAAGGGGGTGGAGCAATGGGACGTTTTTCGAGTTACGTGTGCTTGCTATTCCTCAGGAAGTTACTGGCGGAATCAAACAAATTTTGGTCCATATGTTGGTATTAACAGGAACAGGTGCTGATTCAATTTTGGTCTCAAACGGGGGTTGAGCTATAGAACGTTTTTTGTCGTCAATTGTGACTGCTGTATCTCAAGAAATAATGAACGGAATGAAAGAAAAATTTATCGGCAAGTAGCCCTTAGTGGGTATAAGAACTGATTTTATTTTTGTGTCAACAGCTAAAAAGGGGGTAGCGCAATCACCCGTTCTTTTTTTCCATTTTGAGTGCCCTATCTCAAGAAGTAATGCTACGTTCTGGTTGAAATTTGGAATATATGTGAATCCATATGTAAACAGGCTTTGGTTCTATTTTGACGCCGATCGCTCCAAGAGGTGTTGATTTTTTTTTTTTTTTTGCGAATAAAAATATTTTTATTAATGCAACAATAAGAAAGATAAATCGTAATAGATTGTCGTCTGCGTATTTCTCGTGATTTTAATTGTATGGAAATGATAGGAAATATTATCTCAATGATTTAAAATTTTTAACTGTTGCCATCTTATGTTTGTTAACAAATAAAATATTTGTAATTCATTCAAGCAAGGCTTTTAAAATAACTTTCAATTTTCGCTCTTTGCTTTGCTTTTGCAATAATTCAGACATTGGGATAGTCGTCAAGTTTTTGCATGTGTCATTTTGTTTTTGTTGGGAATATTGCTTCCTCGTCAAGCATGGGGAGGGATTAGAAAAAAAAAAAAAAGAAAAATATAGAAGAAAGTTTCGTGATGGCCACAACATACTAGTTTAGTTTTGCGAGAAAGATTTGATTGACGACATTTCCGATTTTGGGTCATCATGAGTTATACAGGCAGTTTATATAGCTGTGCTGTGGTTGACTTAAGTTCGCGCATTTTTGCCGAAAGTCAAGCACATGTAGCTTTAAGCGGAGTTAAGTCCCTAGAGGGACTAATTATCAGTAGTTTAGACCACCGCAATTTATTTAATAGACCTCACGATACAAACAAACTCTCTCAATGAAATGACACGATTGCGAAATGTACCGTATCATAATAACTAAGTCAATGAAAATTAACTAAAAAGTGTCAAAAAATAAATAAATAAATAAATAAAAATAAATAAAAACAAAAAACCTGACTGTGTAAAAATCGAAAAAACTAGAAAGAAAAATGTATAAGGCCAGTAGTTTAGAATGTTATTAAGTACTACTGAATAACTACACCATTTAAATAGTTTAATAACCGTACATAGATAAGACAAATCATAAATTCAAAAGCAGAGTAGAAGGATCAACAGTCTGGGCCCATTCCTTTCTGATTCAAGGAAGCCTGTAAAATTCGAATAAGCCCCGACTGTTGATCCTTCTATTCTGCTTTCAAATTTATGATTTGTCTCATCTGTGTACGGTTATAAAACTATTTCAACGGTGTAGTTATTCAGTAATACTTAATAACATTCGAAACTACTGGGCTTATACATTTTTCTTTTTAGTTTTTTCGGTTTTTATGCAGTCGGGTTTTTTGTTTTAATTTAATAATTTTTTATTGTTAATTTTATCTTAAGAAGATAAACCTAGCATATTATACGACTATGTATTTACATTTCACAAAATAGGTTTTTTTTGAATGACACATAGCAGGACCCTAAGCAGTTGCCTGCATTGCCTAGCCTGATGCCGCTCTTGATTAACAGCGTATTTTAGACGTTTTGAAAAAGAAAGTTCGCATCACCATATAAAAGAAAGTACAATAATTGGAAATAATTGTTTGCAGTCCAATGTTGACCGGAATTAGGATCATTGTCAACAGACGTGCGGCTATTTAAAACATTTTTACTTGCATGTACTAGGTCTCACAAGACGGTTTATGAACTCGTGCCCTTCAAGAGAGATACATTCTGTTTTTGATGCACTGTGAAGGACAATTTACAGCACCGGGAAGGAAGTCGCATCCAGGACGGGAATCAATCTCACTGCCTGGGGATCCAAATTTTTAATTTTGCCACTTGTTACTTTTGCTTCTCACTGTTTCAATTAGTGATGTTCTGGTATTTGCAGGGGCCGACTGGGGGGGTTCCTTGAGGGTGTCAACCTTGACTCTCAAGGGTGTACTGGTTCGAAGGCGTAAAACAAAGTGGGAGCACACAAGTTTTGAGGTCGGGGAAGCAAATGGTGAACAGGTTTAAGGGCGCAAAAAAAGGGGGGGCGCACAGGTCAATAAACCACTTAGTTTTCTTTTTTTTTCGTTATAAAAATTGAAAAGACTAATGATGGTATGCTTTTAAAGATTAATTGTAGTTTAAGTTGCATTGCTCTTAAAAGTATTTGCAGCAATAAATTGGAGGAAGAATTATGAAAATATAGAATTTTAACATTTACCTAGGGAATGTGTACCTCCAGTGTCAGCATTAATGTATTTTCTTAAACATTTTGCCGCATCGGCTGGTTTTGGAGACGTATAAATTAAAACTGATTTTCAATATAATGTAACTTGGATTCGCGTGCAGGAAATAATTGAAACAGTTGTCAAAGTAGAATAATGACCCGAAAACAATGCTCCGAAACAGCCTATTGACCAGGGTACCCCTAGACAAACTCGAAGCAGAGTGTTGAACGCCAAAACTACAACTAGAAATAATCTACCACACCTGGATGACCCTAACATGTTTGATGATAGCCCGGCCCTGAGATAGACGATTCAACAGAAGTGAACAGTACAACAGAAATGGACAATTCACCTGAGTGAATACTTTTTTCTTTTCAGATGACATTGTTACGTGTAAGTCAAGGGGCATCTGAATCCAGAAATGATTTACAGCTCCCTCAGATGCACTATGCAAAGTAAAGACAGACAAGGAGACAAGTATTCGAATTTTATCGCAGAACCCACAGGAGCCAAGTAAAAACAGCACCTGCATTATATGTTTTTGATCGCAAATGGACACAGCTCCGGCATGAACTAAATGCTGAACACCAAGTTATAAGAAACAATTTCAAATTACAGAAATCATTAAAGGATCAAGAAGTATTTTCCTGGAAATTAAATTTTTTTAACTTCAATGTTCCAAAATAAACGCAGCGGCTTACCGCAAAGCAAATGTATACATACCTTGTCTTATTTCTTGTCTTCTTTCAAAATAACGAATTGTTGATTGTAAAGAGCTAGTAGATAGTTAGGAGACCTGAAAACCGACAGAAAAGAAAGCTAGATAAATATCTAGGCAATCTACATTCCACCGGTCATCGGGATATCTCCCTTTATTTCGCATTCACAAAGCATTGTATACACTGGTCCATAGGACTTTATACTATAAAAACATAAGTATAAACGAAGACGACGAAAAAACAACATTCCGAAAAATCAACGACATAAGTATAAACATATAAACAGTTAAATGTTCCAGAAAACCCAACATACCGAAAGATAAGTGTAAACATATAAACAGTTAAATATGCCAGAAAACCCAATATTCCGAAAGATAAGTATAAACATATAAACAGTTAAATGTTCCAGAAAACCCAAAAGAACTCCATCAGATAGGATACCAGTCCCAGTCATCACCACACTGTCCTCCGTACATCGAGTATCCATCTAAAAGATCAGATTCATTTTTACAAATGAATGAGTAGATATTTTTGGTCATGTGGTTAGCGCATCGGAAATAAACCCCTAGAACATCTTTTGTTGGATTCGGGTTCGATTCCCGGGAATGACATATTTATATTTACATCTTGTACTGACACTACTTGCCTGAGGCTAGGTGAGGCGAGGCTTTTACAATGATAAGCTTGAGGTAGGTAAGCCTTTTACAGGCGATTTTTTTCGGTTAATTTTTTTTTTTTTTTTAGATCGGTTAAATTTTTTCGGATCTTTTTTTTTGTCTCTTATGTATGTTTAATTATTACTATTATAACAATTAATTAATATTATTAGTTGTTTCATCACAAATATTTAATACTTACTTTTAATATGTTAATATATATTTTTAATATCAATGGAAATTCCTCAAATTTGTAAATGCTTAAGTATCGTTTTTTCGTTTCTAAAAGAGTACTATTTTGTTCTTCATACTTATTGCCATTTTACTTTTATGGGTTGGGAAGAAGCTCTATTTTTGATCACGTCAAAGCGGTGTGTTTTAAGTTATTTCAATTACAGTAGAGAACGAAAAAAAGTAGCGATTGTTTCTCATAATTATTACAGACCCCGGTAACGCCGGGTATTTTTGCTAGTATACTATATTTGAACACCAAGAGATTTACTCTTACAAGTAAACCCCAGAATAATTACTTCATTACAAATAGGTAACTTTTATGCAGGTAGCGATTTCAATCTCCATTTAAAGATAGGCATTTTTTGGCATGATTCTCAAACAATTAATACGATTTTGCATGAGACTATGATAAGAAAACTGCCCTTTAAAAGAAACTGAAACCTTGTCTTTGGTGTATACGTAAAATTTTTTATAAATATACATAATTATATAAATAAAAATAGTATATGTAAGTTCTGTTGAATAAAGAAACAAAATATACCACGAATTTACTTTCACCTTCGTCGACAGAGTCAACATTTCTTGATTTCTTCACGTTTTCGTTCACGGGAAACGAATGCAATATTGAGAGTCGCGAATATTCTCACTTGGCAGAGTTGCAGTGCAACAATTGAACGGCTTTTCCAGCTGCCGGGAAAAGCTCTACAGGCATTTTGGGCGCCGGGAACTTTGGGCACCGAGCACTTAGGGCGCCGGGAACTGTGGGCGTCGAGCATATTGTGCCCAGTATTCCCGGGGCCTAAAATGCTCGGCGCCCAATGTTCCCGGCGGCGAATTTTGAAAAGCTCTCAATGCTTACGTTACGGTAGCTACCGGTTAGTTAACCACGTGACAGCTAATGATCACGTACTCCAATCAACTGCTTAGAATGGTAACCGGTTGATCATAGAACGCTGGGGTTAGTAACCGGTCGACCGGTGAGGTTCGTCGAACGCAAGGAATGCTTGCGTTCGCCGAGCTGAACTGGTAGCTACCGGTTAATCGATCACGTGACATCTAATGATCACTTGCTTCATATTAATACGGTAACCGGTTGATGATAGAACGCAGCGGTTAGCAACCGGTTACTCAGTGGTCGACCGGTTAGGATCGCCGAACAAAACCAATTACAGTACATTGGCGAAATGAGAAATAAAAACGAGCGCGTTCTATTGAACAGCATAGTGATCTGGATACATTAAAGCAACCCCGAGTAAAATGTAAACAGAGCTGCCCCTTTAAATTGTGAGGTAGAAATTGCAATGCGAAATATTGCTGTTTAAAGTTTTAGTTCGTTTTAATTTCACGATTTACTGTTTTTTGTGCTGTGAAATATTTCAGTTTTCGTAGGGTTTCTTCTGAATCTTAATTTACGTCTGTATTGTTGTTATGTTTGGAAAATTCTGCTTGCTGTAAACATTCGCAATAAACTCACATTGAAAGAGACGCAGAACAGATTTTAACATGGTAGATGTAGTAACATGCTGTTTCAAAATGAGTTTCTTTCCCCACTAGCAAAATTTCTTGCATCAATCTTGACAGATCTTGCTATTATACTGACGGCGTCAATATTGACGTGTTTCATACTGCATAAAGCTTGCATAAAGATTAAAAAGCAATATTACAATAACAACACGTATGCAACATTGCATTCATCTTAAAATATCAATATTGATATTACCTTACAATATCAGCATTGCATACATGTTGACGCCGTCAAGATGTTTTGATTTCATGCTGTCGCCGTCAAGGTAATTAGTAAACAATAGAACAGGTGGACCTTCGTTGATACTTGCGCATGCGCACAGTTCTTTCTACCCAGCGTCCCTCGCTGTGCTAGCACATCTTCCTCCTTTGACCTACGATTCAGTCGGTTCAGAGGAGCTGCACGTGGCGTTGGCGTTGCGTTCTTTAGGCTTCGTTAAGTTGGTTGCTTAGTTATTAGTGTGGAACAGTATTGTTTTAGGAATAACTTATGAATGACTGATAACTGCATTTGTTTATTAATATAGTACTAAACAAGTCATATCGCAGACGATGTGCGATCAATGTTAGAAATGGCCGAAAATAACTTTTTTCGTCCCTAGACTTTGAAACAAAGGGCATGAAGCCCAGAATTTCGTATTATCACTTCCATCTCATGAGTAAGATTAATTTTATTCAATGGTTATTTATGTCATTCTTTAAGATAAATTCATGTGTTTTGTCCATGGGATATTTTCAATGCTGACATCCATTTGGAAATGTACTTTATTGTATTTATTTACTTATTTATTATTTTGCTTTCTTTACTCTTAAATGTGTTATAAAAACTTCCGGAATTTTTCCTAACTAGGCATTTTATGTCTTTATAATACAATTAGAAGCATGAATTTAAAAAATAAATCAAGTATTACGCAAAACGAAGAAACTTTCATTTTTTAAGTTAAATTGCGAGTACTATTAATACCTTTATATGAATTTCTGATCTGATGTCAGCTTTAAGGAAATGTTCTTAGGCTTGAAAACTATCTTGAAGAATAACAGAAATAGTTAAAGAATGAAATTTAATTCTCGAGTTTAAAGTGAAAATAATACAAATAAATAAATAGATAAAACACCTTGCAAACGTGCTGATTTCATACTGTCATGTCAATGTATCCTGACATTTTCCTGTCATATCAATACGTATGCAATATTACAAAAGCAAGATCATCTTGCCTAGACCTTGATTTCATGCTGTCATGACAACATTTTGATATTATCCTGTCATATCAATACGTATGCAAGATTACAAAAACAAGATCATCTTGCCTAGACCTTGATTTCATGCTGTCATGACAACATCTTGATATTATCCTGTCATATCAATACGTATGCAATATTACAAAAGCAGCCTACCTTGTTATTTTCCTGATATTATGCTGCATACACCTTGTCAGGCAATATTGTGGCAGCCTGCTGACAGCATAAATGGAGTAACATAACAACATTGAGGCAGCATTAATGCAAGATTATTTTTCTTGCATGTCAACCTTTATGCAATACTGAGGCAAGATATTTTGCTTACTGGGTTGACTATTGATTTTTTTTATATATACTTGAGAATAGTAACTGAAATACAATCTGAGTGCGCTTCTCTTATGTTGTTGATGTTTTAATTTATTGGTTTTCTCTGAACAATATGTTGAAGATTTTGGTTATTTCATAAAGTTTTTTAACAATAAAAATGTCGTGAGAAAATTTGTAAAAAATACTACCATTTAATGATCTAAGAAATACATTTTATCTCAGGAAAGAATATAATCCTTTTCATTTAATTTAATTTCACCTTCATCTGTCTCAGTTTTTAGTTTAAAAAAAATAAAAAAAAAATGGGAAAGGATGGGTGGGAAGATGTTGAGTCACTGCTCCCATGCTCTGTGGGGCTTGTGAGAATTTGAGCGACCAGTGTCAGCCTTTGCACACTCCCCCCCCCCATTTCCTAGAAAAAATTAAAATGACACGTTTGGCTACCACCAACTACTCGCAATCAGTAGTGATTGGCCCCAGGAACTGTAAGCTTTTCCATTTCGATTGTTTTATGCTCCGAGCTTGTGTCACTCCTTAACTGTACTAAATCATTATAGTCTAATAGGTGCGAGTTCATTTGTATGCTAATGATAATAATATATTCAGAGCTCTAATTTTTTTTTTTTTTTTTTTTTGAACTTGTTAATTTTGCCTGAATGAACTGATAATTGATAACAATTTGCAGATTGCACCAAAATATTAATTATATTAAAATGTTCCCTATCAAAGAAGTTTACAGCAAATATTGTATAATTGACTTTGAATTCATAGCACCTGTGATAGTTAAGTTAGAGGGGGGAGGGGAGCCAAAGTGAGTGCCCTTTGCTAGTGCATTCTTATTCTTGCACCCTTTGAACTTGTTCGTTTCCGTTTTTTTCCCTTACATTCATGGCATGCAAAAAATCCGGAAAACTTGCAGAAGG
Source organism: Uloborus diversus (assembly GCF_026930045.1). NCBI lineage: Eukaryota > Metazoa > Arthropoda > Arachnida > Araneae > Uloboridae > Uloborus > Uloborus diversus. The sequence goes on along the minus strand of NC_072732.1, from coordinate 158,968,360 downwards.
GGTTGCTATTCATATTGTATTGTAATTAACTCTGAATTTGGTGCACTTCAGAAGTGATTGGTAGTTGGGGGAATGGGTTCCAAACATAACAACAATACAGACGTAAATTAAGATTCAGAAGAAACCCTACGAAAACGGAAATATTTCACAACACAAAAAACAGTAAATCGTGAAATTAAAACGAACTAAAACTTTAAACAGCAATATTTCGCATTGCAATTTCTACCTCACAATTTAAAGGGGCGGCTCTGTTTACATTTTACTCGGAGTTGCTATAATGTATCCAGGTCACCATGCTGTTTAATAGAACGCGCTCGTTTTTATTTCTCATTTCGCCAATGTACTGTAATTGGTTTTGTTCGGCGATCCTGACCGGTCGACCACTGAGTAACCGGTTGCTAACCGCTGCGTTCAGGCAAAATTAACATCACACAGCCTTCTATATATCAGGCCTACGTGCTGTATTGCGCAATCGATGTCAGGTGACCTCCCAGAGGCGATGAGCGGTAAATTCCCTTTCGTTTAAACAACGTTCGTGGACTAGCTGATCGTTGCAAAACAACTCTGGAATTAGTTAGCAAAGTAATAACTATTCGAAAAGTATGTGTGAATGTTCAGTTTACGTTATGAGCAGTCTTTTAATGAAGACTTGGAATGATGTTCTTTTTTTCTTTCTTTGTATTGTAACGCTGCAGAAGCCGTTGGGATGCTTTAGTAGCGAAAATTTAACGTTTTAACATTTCCGAATATGTTTGGAAGCTACATTTTTGGACCATAACATGTTTTCAAGAAGGTAAGTCTGATTATCAATGTTTTTTTTTCTTAATAGAATCGATAATAAAAAATAAATACTAGTTAAATAATTTTTTTCCCTGTAAGGTACAAATTTTTATGTGTGGTTTTTTTCATGCTATACATTTTCATTACTTTCAATTTTAGTGACGGAGGTTTTTAGCCCCCACTTTGGGTAATAATTATATTTTGTAAATATTGTTTCAAGGAACTTTTTAGCATGAATTGTCTGAAGAGTGCGTTTTAGTAGAATACAATAAATAGCGGCATTTTAAAAAGACCAATTGTTTTATACTTTAAAGCAGCTTCTATTACTGTAAGGTATACATTTTTATGTATGATTTTTTTTTTCATGCTATATATTTTTATTACTTTCGATTGTAGTGCAGAAGCTTTTTTGCCCTCAATTTAAGCATTGATTTTTTTTTGGAACTAATGTTTAAAGGAACTTTTTACATAAATTATCTGAAGAGTGCAGTTTAATAGATACATTAGACTGCGGTTCTTTAAAAGGGCCAACTGTTTCAACTTTTAAAGCACCTTCTATTTGTACAAATATATTTCAAAATGTTGTGGAAAATTTTTAGGAGGAATTCGTATTAAATGAAAATTAATTAAAGCTTTTAGCAAATATTGGCGAGCCATGCATTAGAAATCTGGTACATGATCATTACGAGCTTTGGTCTCAACATTTTCTTGATTTTGCGAAATGTAATGCAAACGATTTATAAAATACTGTTGTACAGTGATGTTCCCATCAATTTTTCTGAGGGTTTACTTCCAGTAATCCATTACGCACAATTTGTGTATGTGATCAAATGCATGTCATAATATGAAAATTTATGAAACTTGAGGGTATACGCTATATGTCTAAAAAATGTTTGAGAGTATACGGTGTATCGAGTATACCCTATATGGGAACACCACAGTTGAATAACTTTTCAAAAAAAAAAAAAGAGAACTAGTTAATGAAAAAGTAGATAAAAGAAAAATAAAGAAGTTAACTCACAATAGATTCCCAGTAAAAATTTATGATAAATCCATACATTTTTTGCTCTGAAATATATGCATCAGTATTGTCATAATATATCAATTGTTTGGTTTGTTTCATTTGTTTAGATGTTTTGTAATTATTATTGGGTATTACAGCGATTCATTTCTCAAAAATGTATGCTGTTTTTTTTTTAAATCTTTAGCAGTTAGAAAAATGTCTAAATATATAGGTTCCAATTTATATTATTGTTTCATTTGTTTACATTTATATCAAAGAAAATCAATACTACTGTTAATCATTCACGGGAAAAATGATTATTAGATTATGAATAACAATATGCATTTCCCGTTTATCTTAACTCATTTTACAATTTACAGTAATCAAAATTTATTTCGTACTTTCTTTTACGTTAGGATTTAAATTTCAAGAGTGTTTTCTTTATATCCATACAAATAAATTTTCATTTTCCTTTCTTATCTGTATATGTTGCGTAATATAATATTTAATGTGTCATATGCATACAGTTAAATTTACTTTACTATTTAAGAACTATTTGTGTCGATATTAAATCTTAAAGGATATTAAGTTTTTAATGGGAGATGTATCAGAGTACTTCATGTGAAAACCATTTACTTTCTCAATGGATTAAAAAAAATCTTAAATTTTTATTCACGGTAGAGCTATTATGAGATGTAAACAAACCGCCGTCATGGCGGCCATGTTGAATGAGCGCGCAGGCCTTGTGTTAAGATGGCTGTGGTGATCATTAGATGTCACGTGATCGATTAACCGGTAGCTACCAGTTGAGCTCGGCGAACGCAAGCATTCCTTGCGTTCGACGAACCTCACCGGTCGACCGGTTGCTAACCGCAGCGTTCTATGATCAACCGGTTACCGTTCTAAGCAGTTGATTAGAGCACGTGATCATTAGCTGTCACGTGGTTAACTAACCGGTAGCTACCGTAACGTAAGCATTGAGAGCGTTTCAAAATTCGCCGCCGGGAACATTGGGCGACGAGCATTTTGGACGCCGGAAACATTGGGCGCCGAGCATTTTAGGCCCCTGGAATACTGGGCACAATATGCTCGGCGCCCAATCTTCCCATTTCGTGATGCGGTTGCAATTAATATTATGGTTCTACCAAGAAACTATTATGTGATTTACTTCAGTTTTCATCAAGGGTACCCAAATGCAAAATTTTAAGGGGGGGGGGGCTCAGATATTTTCTCAATAGAAACCGATTTCAGTACAGATTGTAGTTATTAAAATTTGAGTTTTAATAACTTATTCATTGTTTGCAGAAGAAATGTTTTTACATTTTTGCCAAACAAAAAGTACCAAAAGCAAGGAAGTTCTAATTCCAAGGGGGAGGGGGGGGGGGGGGGGGGCATGGGCCCCCTTGGTTTGCGTTTTTTATAAGCTGAAAAAAAATTGTTACTTTGTAAATAGCTTCTTGGATTAGAATGATTTTTCTGGGCACATATTAAGACATTTTTCAAAAAATATCAATTACTGATTCCAACAAAGAATTAATAGACGAATGGCGGCATAAGTTCCTTTGAGTTCGAAACCAGTAGTTAAATTACCGCTCTGTCCTCAGAAATTTAAAAAAGATGTGTCTTTTGTGTTCCTTTTAAATAACTGAAAGATCTCTTCATGTTATGTAGAGAAGTCAATTAACCCGTAACAGGGGAGGTGAAAAAGTTGGACGTAACAGGTTACGTGAGGTCTCAAAGACCGCTATATTTAAAAAATTCTTAAAAATTGTGTAACATTCCTGTAATGTCCCTCAGATGTTCTTTGGACTTTTACTAGTACGGGGAAAAATATTTTTGAACTTTGAATCGAAATATACTGTTTCTAAGGAAATTTTGCTAGAGTCTAAAGATTTTTAGAGAAAATCATATGCTGCAGTCGATAACTAACTACTCGTAATACAAATGAATCTATTATTTATTAATGATTTCAATTTAGTTGCTTAATATATACAGAACATTTTAGTACCAGAAAATTGTTTATATTAAGTCACGGGAAAATTTTGACAGCCATTTAACTATACTATTTCGAGGAATAATTCAGTCATTATTGTCCCTAAAATATCATTGCATAACGTTTGTGAACATTTCAAACAACTCTCAACTTAATCTAGAATATTTTGCATCTCTTCCGCATAACCCGAGTAAGATAATTGTACCTATATCCGCGGCTCTAACGTTAAGATCCTAATGTCTACTACTGCTGAAAATAGTAACACTGAAGGGGAGGAGCGGTTTCACAGACCGCTTCTAAGAATACAATGAAAATTTAAAAAATGCACTCGCCTAAAAATACTGATAAGCAAGGGAGGTGTTCAAAGTCACAAAACAAAAAGCTATTGGAAAAAACAATTCAATCGGACTGAAAACGAAATAGGGCTGATCGGATGAACTTTTGAGCGGTCTGTGGAACGTACCTCCCCTGTTAGGATTTTAAAAAAAATGAAATAGTCAAATTAATTTTTCTTTTGCCCCCCCCCCTTTAAAATCCGCTACTGCATGTCTCATATATTTTGATTGACTTTTCTAATAAAACATTTTTAATTACAAATTCATATAAATGAAATTCCTAGTAATATTCTGATTTGTATCTAGGGGGCAATTCCATGATAAGGTCAACCAGATGATCAAATTTTCAAAATTAAAATTTCTAAATAAATGAGGTGTCATTTTAAAGGTAAAGAATTGTATATTTTGAAATGCCTGTCTAAAATTTGATCACTTCAGTTATAAATAAGTTACAGGAGGTTAAACTAAGGTCAATATCTTGAGTATTTTCAAACCATATTTGGTGACTCTCTAAGAAATTCTGTTTTTTCCAAAAAATACATACTAATATATTATGAATTGAGATGAATAACCAATTAAAGATACAATGTGGTGCTGGTGATGTTGCAAAAATTTGTCAAAATATAATTCATTTTGATTTGTAAAACAATTCCTTTGGGGTACATTAAGTGCTTTACGTCCGACACCAAAATGCGGAGTTAATTATGCAGAGCCAATAATTTTAAAGCTACATATATGTATTTTTGGGTACAAAGTAAGAATTTCAATCTATTTGATGTAAGCTATTTTCATTTTGTAACAAGTGAATATTTTTTACTAAAATCTAGGTGTCGGACGTAAAAATTTTTTTACGTTCGACACTGTTACTTTCCTTTAAACAACCTATGTTTTCAACTGTGGTTCTCCTTATTTCGCCTTTAATTTCAAAGTTAAAGTGAAACATGCATAAAAAAACAACTAAGTGAATTTATTGTATATACATTTAGGGTTGATAGGAGTAAGTAGGACTCCTTTTAAGAAATCGTGTGTTGAACGAACGTAGTCATACAGGGTTCATACCCTTAAGGGAGAAAAAAATTCAAGCACTTTTCAAGTACTTTTCAAGGCAAAAAAAAAATTTTTTCAAGGCAATATCATAAATTTGTACTAAAAATATTGTATGAAGATTTCATTCAATGCAAACATATAAATAATAGGTAATAATATAAAAAAGTAAAGAAAACAAAATTGCCTTTTCTACAACAACAGACTCTGATAAAAAAAGATCCACTGTGTTGAAAGTTTTTCTGCAAATGTCTGAAAAACTTGGTCATAAAGAGGAGCAGGTCCTACGAGGTTTAATTTTGAAATCTTAACATTCAAAGAAGTATATTTTATAGAATATGCAAGTTAATATTTATTTAAAAAAAATAAATTAAAAAAAAGAACCTTTCCTGAGTAATATTAATTTTTATCAGAAGAAACCACAATGCCTAAATTCAATGGAACTGCTAGAGGAGGTTTTGATTGATAGTGGTTCATACACATATAAGGGCGGTTAGGATCAAAAACACAACCCAGAAGGTAATTTCCGGTTGCAAAGTTTAATAGTATTAGACTTTTGATAATTATTTATGGGTATCAAAGTATAAATCAATCAATCGATTTCATACAAAATCACCTGTACGTTCCACCGAGCTAATCGGGGAGGGGGGGAGGATAATTTTTAAAACTAAGACCCCTATTACTTAAATATACATGTGTACAGCAACTGCTTTTGAAACATATAGAATTCATTTCTTATGTTAAAATAATTTATGAAGTTAAAATATTGCACAGATATGCCCTTTGCCTGTTGATAACCAGCAAAGGGCCTAACTAGGTTGGTCCTAGTCAATTTATTTGACCCCAATGAATATCAATGACCTTCCTTAAGCTATCTACCCCTTTGCTAATCACAGCCTCTTCTGGTAAGCTGTTCCAAATGCCCCACAACCCAACAAAAGTAGTAATTTTGAATATTTGAGGTAAAGAAGGAAAATTGGAAGTAGGGAGGTGAAAACATAACAAACTCTACTGGATTTCCAGTGAATAACCAAAACACAATCACCCGTGTTATATACCTTAATTATTTTAGTAGACATAAAAAAAATGATGTACTTATAAATTCAACTTTACAAAATTGTATAACTCAACTTTATCATTAAAATAAAAACTTTTAAGTCAAAATGTTAAGTGCTCAATCGCTTAAATTAAAATTTTTTTCAAAAAATCTGTAATAACCAAGAATTAGCTAATGATAAAATTAAAATCAAAATTGCAAAATTAAGCAAGTATATATGTAATTAAACAAAACAAAAATAATTAACTTTTTAGTTATTAAAAATAATATAAACAAGCTAATCTTATGTAGCATGTGTCAAAATAATTTCTAATTGCCAAAAAATATAAAAATATTTACAAGATGCAAAAGGGTTGAAACCTCAAACAAGAGAAGCAAACTGTCACGAATTAAATTCAATGCTGGCATGTTTTCCATAAAATAAATTCATTAATTTTTTACTAAAATTAAACATAAAATACATCATGAAATTAAACATAATCTAAGGTAGCATGTATGAAAATAACATCTGATTAGCCAAAATATTTAAATATTTGCAAAGATGCAAAAAGATTCAAATTTCAAACACGAGAAGCAATTTTCCGCGAAGTCTAAGTTAGTTCAACGTTGGCATGTTTTCCATAAAATAAATTTGTTAATATTTTACTAAAATTAAACATAAAATATGCTAATCTGAGGTAGTATATGCGAAAATCACAATCGATTAGCCAAAATATTTAAATATTAGCAGGATGTAAAAATATTGAAATTTCAAAAAAACAGAGAAATTTTTCGCGAAATTCGGGAAAATTCAATGTTGTTATGGTTTACAAAATAATTCCTTTTTTAGACATAGAAATTAAACAAAAAATAAACTAATCTGAGGTACTATACGTCAAAATAGCTTCCGATTGTAAAAAACTTCAAAATATTTACAAGATGGAAAAGGATTGAAATCCCAAACAGGGAAGCGATTTTTCGCGATGGTGCAAATCGAACGCATGTTCAAAAAATAGCATTAGTAAAATACTTTATTAAAAGTTTTAAGCGCAATCCGATGATTTTTGAAAGAATTTAAGCACCAAGAAACTTTTTCAAGGTTTACAAACTTTTTCAAAGTTTTCAAGCACTTGAAAATGAACTTTTTTTTTCAAGCACTTTTCAAGGTTTTTCAAGGGCGTACGAACCCTGGTCATAGGCGGATTTATGGGGGGGGGGGGCAATCCCCCCCAGTTTTGGGAGAACTTTATGTAGTAACAACACATCTTCCAAAAATTTGAAAAAAAAAAAAAAAATATTTTTTCTTTTTTCAGTAGTTCAGAAGGGCACTCGTGGATATATAAGGAGGGGGGAGGGCATAGGGGGCAATGCCCCCCAGTTTCGGGAGAACTTTATATAATAACAACACATCTTCCAAAATCTTAAAAGAAAAAAATCATGACTTTTTCTCTTTTGAATAGTTTAATGAAAATTAAGAGAAAAGCGAATGTCCTTTTCTGATGGAAAAAAAGAAAAGGGGGGGGGGGAATGAACATCAAATAAAAATAGTACAGCTGTCACTGGGGTGCTGAAAATGTGTCTAAATTCACTATTTTGGACTGAAAACCTTTTGGGCAAGTATATGAATGAAAATATACGCTAAACGAGCTATACATTAAGCTGCAACACTTAAAAAATTGGCGATAATTTTTAACAAATTAGAACCTAAAGCAAAGGGGAAAAAACTCCCCCCCCCCCCTCATTCACGCTAACAGAACGATCTACTCGTTTTGATTTGTGTCTACATTTCAAGTATATTTGTGCATAATATTTATGTTCTTAGTAGATTAATTGGCCTTTTGAGAAATTCTAAAAAACATAGTTTTTTTCCCTTCTCTCCCCCCCCCTTTTCTAAAGAGAGATATAGAGAGAAAATAAATACTACTGCAAACTGAATAAAATTCAGTTACCTGAGTATTCTGATCAAATGAAGCTTTTTACCTAGAGGGAGAGTACAATTTTACTTACTTTATAAATACTGTTTAAAAAGTAAGGTAAGTCATAATCTAAGTCTAAGCGAGTCAGTCCTTGTCATTATTGAAATCTAAATAATTGAGTCATCAAAAATTTTGGAAAAAATTGCTGAAATTTTATAAAAGTCTATAAAAACCTAACAAAGATTTTTAAAATCGTAAAAATCCTTTAACCGTAAAAACTGTCAAATTTTCGTAAAAATTACAAAAAAATCAAGCAAAAATTTGCAGGTAAGAGTGAATTACAAATAGGGCCGAATTTGCCTATAAGATAAACAAGCTATTGCTTAGGGTCCCTGCTTTGAAGTGGGTCACTAGCTCCCAAAAAAAATTCATGATTCGTTTCTTGAAAAATAAAAATGAAATTAGTTTTTTCAAGCAATTTCTAAGTGCTTGAAAACCTTGAATATTTGGAAACGTGTGGCTACAAACCTTAAATTTTAAAATTTCTAACAAATGGTAGAGGGGGAGGAATGCCAAAATATGACAAATTCAGCTCCTTGCCACATCCTGTATTAAAAATCATGATTCTCACGTTTGTAACATATTATTTGAAATAAATTTTTGTGACTTCCATGTTTCATATCTTGCTATTTTTTCAATCCCAAATGCAGTATTTTGGAAATTCTTTTGTATTGATTGCTTTTATCTTACTTCTTCTGCATATTGTCTATCTGTTTAGCACGGGAAAAAATACACACTACTTCTATTTCTTTTCATTTTTTGCCCCACTTGCAACTGAAGAAAAGTTGTCATGAGAAATCTATGGTTTGGCTTTCTTTTAAATTTAAAATAGCTATTTCTCACAAAGTTAGAACAGGACTGTAAAAATTTACAATCAAGTACTAAAATATCAGAGATGGAAAGTACAAATGAAGTGAGTTAAATAATTTTATTTATTCTCCTTGAAAATAATTAGATAAGTCTTTGAAAATCCGAAGCAAAGTGGGCTCCAATTACATATCCTGCACATTGTTAATCTGTTTAACCAGGAAAAAAAATGATACACTACCTCTATTCCTTTTCGTTTTCTGCACTACTTATAATTAAAAAAGATTGTTGTCATGAGAAACCTATAGTTTATTTTTTCTTTCAAACTTAAAATGGCTGTTTCTTACAAAGCTTGAACAATACTGTACAACTGTATAATCTAGTTGACAATTTCTATGTCTATCCAATTAACCTTTATAAGGCTTCAAAATGCAGAATTTTATATCCATTTTACAAAATTTCCTTCGGGGGAGAAACCCCCCAACTCCCTAAAATTCTATTTCCCACATAAAAGGGAGTCCTGTGCAGGGACGGCATTTCAGCATTTCGTTTGGGGGGTCGAGTTTTTGCATTGAAAAAGAATAGATGGAAAGAGTGCAACCCTACTATCCCGATACAGCAAGCAACAGTACCATGTGACATGGGGAGCAATTTCGAGTTGACCGTAACCGCTAAAGAAGTTTTCTTTAGCTGAAACCATGCATGATAACAACCTTTAACCGTAGAAGGGAAAAATTAGATTTATAGTAATAGTGGAGTATTCTAGCACTGTAAACTGTGAGGAAAAGCCACACCAGGAGGTCCAGTAACTTTCCCCTAGCATGTACGAATGTTTTTTACTTCTAAATAAAGAAAAAATAACATTTATATGCATTTAACGAGTACATATTCCACAGTTGCCTGTAATTTTTAAATTTTTGTACTTATTTTATCTATAAAAGTTATAAAACATTGTATATCTTGAGTGTAAATAACATTTTAGTTCCATAAAAACACTTTTTACTTAACTAGTAATTATTTTAACGGCTCTTAAGCATTTTAGGTACATTTGCTTTGTTGGCGAGTATCTTCTCGCCAAGCTCCTGTGAACAGCAGATGCGCAAGAATAAAGATCTGCTATTTTGATGCTTCAATTTAAATACTAGTATGCCTGCATATGAAATCATTTCAAAACATTTATCACAATACATATGAATCCATAAATTTTCAGTCAATAACAGAACACTTTAAACTATTTGTACATGCCCGTCATTTCAGGGAATAAACATCAAAATACATGAAAAATGCAATTACATTATATTTTAAAATCCGGAAAGAAGTGTGGAGAGGGTGTTTGAATGATAGGCCTGTATTTGTATCAGTTATTTATTTATTATTATGCAGTAAAGGAGTTGGAGCCAGAGTTGCTCTGATTTGTAGCCCCGACTTCATAATAAGCGCCGTTGTGTCGTCTGAAAAATATTTAATGCCAAAAGAGCGATTGTGTTCTAAAACGCGACAACTTCCCAGCCAAACAAGTCACCTGACCTGGGAAACATTGGGTCCCAAGCTTATTTCACTGAGACATTTGCTATGGCTCCCTCCATTAGTATTCCTTCTCAATGGTTTTTTGAGCATGAATTTCCTCAGTACAGTATAAAATACATATTGGTTAACAGGAAGTGATAATAAAATGGTTCTAATGTTAAGAACAATAAAGCAATATTGAAGTTGAGACACAAATGTTATCTACTATAAAATGACTGACCTGATTGAAATAGTCAAAAAAGAATGGAAGCAAGAAAGTTATATTAAAAAACACATTTCCTTCAAATTCCGCTCTTTAAAGTAACAAAGAAAACTTTTTAAATTGGGCTAGTATTTATTTAGCGTCATTAAAAAGTATGGTCGCAATTCACAAAACAATTCCTCTTCTCTCATGCTATAAATTTTACTTATAAGTGTAATATTTTCTTTTTCGCTTTCTATAACAGATCTACATAATATTGAACACACCAATGATAAATATATCTCATCAAATCCTGTCTCAATTTCTTGAGAAACTGAACTGATCATTTTATTCAAAATAGTGATTTAATATTTTGACTAAAACTTCGTGTGGTTTTGTCACTTCTTCATTGGCATAAAGTAAAAACTGTTATGGAAAGTTCTGTCAAAGTTTTACACTTTGTTCAAAGGCTCAAGCATGCATTAGTGCGAAAATTACTAAGAGTTTCAAATGTCAATCCAAGAATTAAGGTTAGCGGATTGAAATTTTTGTGACAGAGTGTAGCATTGTTCAAAAAATGCTCCGCAGTATACATAAAGTAAACAGAAATTCAAACGAAGTCATACATATTAAAATGACATCAGATTTCCTATCACTGAAAAGGTCGCTTTCCAGTCTTTCTTCCAGGGGGCTTTTATAGATTTAATTTTTGTATACCATCGTGTGTCACTCAGAGATTGTCGAGTAAAGAGCCTCAAGATTATTTGTTGATGTATTTTGTGACGTGGGATGTTTTTCGTAAAGAGCATATCTTTGCAAAGAGTTTCTAAGAAAGCATATAATGCATTGAGTTGCTAAAATGTTTCTAGTACAAGGAATCAATGAACACCTATTAGCTAAACATTAAGTTATAATATGAGCATAAAAATTTATGTAAAATGACAGGGAGTTTACTCGTAAAAATTGCGCAGTCTAAACACTGTACAGACATCTCATAGAAGATGCACTATCATAACATAGAGTACACAATTTTGAAATACTTAACCCATATGAAGAGATTATTTCTTTAGTTAAGGCTAGCAATTATTCTCCATATGTTTTTTCTGTTCTTAAAATGCAAGCAAATAATTTTCTAAGTTATCTAAATTGAATTTAGCCATTTTTTTAAAATTATTCTTAGTGAAAATTTGGGGGTGCAACCGCCCCCTCTTTGCCGCCCCTGGTCCTGTGTCACTCTCTTGATACCAGCTCCCTCTCTTAAGGTCAATTCAAAAAGGACAGCGTGAAAACACACATTAATGAAAACGACACACAAAAAAGCAAAGCATGGACTTATGCGTCACAAGAAACAGACAAGAACATGGGAGTGGGGGGCAATAAAAGTTGCTAAAAAAAATAATCTTGCCCCCCCCCCAGGAACTTAGTCCTAAATCCGCCTATGAACGTAGTTGAGTTGATTAAGATCAATTTTGGCAAATTTGCAAAAACTATAAGTGGAAAAAGAAATTGGAAACACTAAATGACTGCGTCTATGTAAAGTTGGCTAAGGAAGAATCATTATCAACACTCAACCCATATAAATCTTGATGGTTTTCCTTCAGTTAAGTTTCACAAATAACTAATCACCAGCTTTTGTAGCTGAACTATCAATTCCTAGTAAGTCCATCATAGTTGTCTTGTACATCAAAGTTGCTTTTGATTTTCAAATCCTCACTGTTAGGGGGAACCACTTACCCCATTGTGTGGGGACGTCTTATAGCGAAATTTTGCAGGGTTAAGTGATGCTCCTCCTCTAAAACGGTTTTTATAATATTATTTTACTCAAAAATTCTGATTACAGTATGCACTTTAAGTTAAACTGTAGATGAATGTTTAATGATCATAAAAAAATAAATGCTAACCGGAAAACACTTCTTTGAAAAATACTGCTTAAACTCGCCAGGGTTGGTAAAAAAACCATTTTTTTTCAAAAAAAAAAAAAAAACCCCATAAAAAAACTTTTTTTTTTTGGTTTAAACCAGGTTTTTTTGGTTTAAGTACTATTTGCGAGAAAAACAATTTTCGGAAGGTAATTAAGGTTCCATGTAATTAACAGTTATTCAATAGTCACATTATACCTAATTTCTTGATTAATTGAAGAGATTAGAACAAAATCTTGTAACTAAATTAAATAATTAAAATAGCTTTCTGCAGGGAAATATTGATTGAAATGTTTGACTTGATTAACATATTAGTATGCATGTATATATAGACCCTTTATGATATGAAATACTGGCTTCAATTTTTGATTTCATCAAATGAAAGCCAGATTAGGTCCTTTCTACCAGAATTAGACATTCTTTTAAAAACAATATGAGTAAGTAACTTTTATAAATTGCATAGGTTAGCTAAGGCAAAGCAAATACCAAAATCCGAATTCCAATGAACAAAAGGGGGGGGGGAGGAAAACTAAGAATTATCTGCACCCAATAGTCATAAAGCAGCATAGGTGTATAGCCAATCAAAATCTTTTGAGCATAGAATCCAAAAAAAAAAACACCAATGGAGAGTAGTTTATATGTGAAGATTTATATATTTCTCAATCAATTTTTACACATACATTTGCATTTTGCTCTGGGAATTTAAAAATTTGTCTTTTAATCTTCCTACATTATAATATAAGGAACAATTATATATCATAATATGAAGTATAAACTTTTTTTAAAAAATTTGATTCAAAAAATATTATTTGTGTTCACCAGCAGAACAAATCTTAAATTTTAGGTGCAAACAATTAAGTTAGACTGTTGATTACCTTACAAGTCAAAGTTAAAATTCCAGGACAGTGCTAATAAATGGGCAAAAATGTCACACCCCTGCAACAGGAGTGAGCAATATAATGAATTGCATCTACAATAAAAGATTCAATCCTTAGTAAATCTTAACTAATCATGCAAATTAAGCATAATGATGGAAGTTGACTGAAATCTGCTTTATGGCACATATATGAAATAAAAAATACATTAATATTTTTTTTCGATTAAAGCTTGTAATACATTTTGAAGAAGCAACTTTGCAATTTTAGTATTTATCTCTGCAGCTTAGCATAAATGGAATTTTACATTTTTCAATGTGTGTGGGGAAATCAATGTGAACCTGTAAAATGGATTTTTTTTTTGGCTTAAAAAAAAAAAACCACATGGTTTAAAAAAAAAAAAAAATTGGTTTAAACCATGGTTAAAACCAACGTGGTTTAAACCAAACAACCCTGAAACTCGCCAAAAAAAATTTTTCAGATTTTTTTTTGACTAAGATCTCTAACCTAGAAAAAAAATTCCACATAACCCAAATATATGCAAAACTAATAACTGATGAACCATGACATGATCAATGTAAAAAAGGGATACCTTTATCGAACTGTATCCTAAAAAAGTATAAAAACCATATGGATATTTCAGTATTTGGAGGGTGACCCACTTCCACCAATCAACCCTACTTTTGAATTTACTTCGTAATTTTTTTCAGTATATGTAGAATTTACATATTTATAACTGTAATCATTGTTATGTATTAACATTTAAGAGCATAAGTTTACGCCCAATATGAACATAAGTCCGACACCAAGCTTAAAAATTTTTAAATAATTTTATTCCTTATAATATCATTTGAAAACTGGGACATATGCTTCAATCACAAGTGTACTTTAGAATTATGCTGTTTTCAAAATTATAATGTAAGCCAATTCACAGACTTTTAATAATTTTTAAGTGAACCATCAATTTTACTCTTTGTGTGTTTACGTCCGACACCAACTCTTTAAATTTATACTTTAGGGATCTATTTTGAAAAACTAACATGATTTTTTATTCAGTGGGATGTAGTAAGTATCTTGTAAATAAATTTGATCATTTTGGAACAGTTTATACTTGGTAAATGGAATTAAAACTGAGAAAATTTTCTTCATTTTTTACGTCCGACACCATGGAATTGCCCTAGGTCTCGAATTTCCATTAGCTACTCACCCGTTATAAGAAAAAGAAATATAAAATTTGTGTTATAATCGGATCAGACTGTATTTTCAACATGGTAGACTCATTTTACGCACAAATACAAAGTATTTGCAGTCAAAGAATCCACTTCAGATATCCGTTCAAAGTCATCATTTCCGATAAGGCCAGGAGATATCACCGCAAAATTTGCTCATAACTCCTCGTTTGTCATCATTTTGGATTGACCGTTAACAAGACGGCTTTCCAATCAAATAAGATCAAGTGTATCGTAAAATAAAAAAAAAAAAAGACATTCTCACATTCACGCATCTCACACACACACCATTTTCTCACTCACTGGTGCTTACTGCATCATCATCATTCATCCAAATTCAAAATTGAAAAAGAAAAAGGAGTAGAGTTGGAGAGTGGAGTTGAGTGACAGAAACCAGCACATTCGCAACTCCAACGAACTATAGGGGGCACTGCAGTCACTGTCTAATGGCGGAATTGAAAACTAAAACAAACGCATGTGGTAACGAAGAAAATGCTAAAAGTGTTTTGATTTTTGTTCGTATGTATGATTTTTTCGCTTTATTCATTTGAAAAGATTTTTCGAAGTCTTTTGGTTATTCTGACCCATATAGAAAGAGATTAGAAACCAAAAAGTATTACGAAAGTAAACAATTAATGCAGAACACACAGTAAGTTATTCTGAAGCAGCCATTTTCACGATGTTGAATTCGGAATTCATAAATTTTTGGTTCGCTTCGAACGGCATTTTCATTTTGTACCGTTTTTTCTATACATTAGTACATATTAAATTCAGTTTCGTGACTATTCCGGCATTTGTTGACATTTTTGTCACATAGTGCACATACGTGGCAGACTGTCAAGATAATTTATTTCTATGACTATATGATTGGATATCCAAAGAAATCATGCATTTAATTCATTCGTCATGGAAATGATTTACCTGATATGCGAAATCTTGTCAAGATACATTATTCTTTCACATAATTTTAAAACCATAAGCCTATAAACAGATTTTTGGCGAACTTTTATTTTTTATTGTTCAAATTCTTAACGTTCTTTCTGGATTTTTCAATCTGTTCTGCGATAAATATTTTCAAGAAAATTTATTTGCATACTGTCTATTTCAGTAGGATACTGTAGTAACAAAGGTTATTTAAATCATTTATGTGGAATTAGGTTAAGGAAAAGTGTCCAGTCAATGTTGTTAAGTTCGTTTTTTTTTCCATCGAATTGAAAAACTGATTCAAATTCACTCAGAACAAAATAAATAAAATGTGTACTCACAGTTTATATATGGTGGTAGTTTTCTTTTCAGTTGATTGACCATTATTTCTTTTTGCTTATCGAATTCTGTAATCTTACTATCATTTTATTCCACTCATGATAAAAATTAAAAATGGTTTAACTAAAAATGCGAAAACTCGCCAAGGCTACTTTGCTTGCACAATACTAAAACTACTATAACCCTAAACAAATTTGGCGAAACCTTTCAGCTGAGAATAAAAGGAATAAAGTAAATTCTTTCTCGGTTAAACATTTTTCATTTTGTTCTACGATAATAAATTCAAGAAAATATTTTGCATACTGTCCATTCCAACTAAATGCTGCTGTAAAATATGATTAGTTAAATTAATTTAAGATTAAAAAAAACTCATATTCTTACAAATTCATACAAAACAATAAAAAATTTTACCTGGTATTACGTTATCCAATTTTGTTAATCCAGACTTTTCTTGTTTACGCTTCCACCATTTAATACTTTTTTGAAAGAAATAAGAAAAACTAACATTATTTTGAGAAGCTCGAGAATACTACTAAGGGACGAATTAATTTCTGTAGCTGAAAGCAAACTAAGACACATCGATTGCGTTAATAAATACTCAGAACAAACTGCCTGTGTTTACGTCAACAGACACACGTGATGCGCAACGTGGCAATGTTTTAGGTGCAGACGCAGTTTTATAAATCACCGCAAGGTAGCGTATTCGAGCGCTGGAGTTCCGAATTAGTGCTTGCCACTGATCTGAAGCTTGCCCGTTGCGCTGTTCGAAAACATTTTCACATGATCTGTAACCATTTATTAAGGATAGCATTAATTAAAATTAGAATTCAAAACATTCTTTTTTTTTAAACTACATAATTATTATTCTTCTCTAATTATACTAATCATGCATAGTGGAGAGTAGAGACTCTGTGTCCACAGCTCAACACATCACCGCGCCTAAGCGCCAGGAGAAGAAGAAGATAGGATTTTTTGTTTCGATTTTGCAGCGATGAGGCATAAACATGTGTACAAACAACCAAATTGAAAAAATGACTTTTTAAGCAAAAATTTCTTAGCACCTAAATTTCTTGCATCATTGTTTCATCCTGCTATGGAGTTAGAAAGTGTATTTCTTTCATATATCCGTCACATATTTAGTAAATGGACTGGATTTCAAGTAAGAGTCATGTTTCTTATTTTTACAAACTGGAACAGCATAAAAATAGTTATATTTTCTTTATTTTTATCAAAAATTTTGTATTAGGCTTTATCCACGTGTTCGTGATGTCTAAAATCTTTCAATTAAGAATTCTTATTTTTAAATGTTTTCTAATTAAATCATAATGAAAGTTTTGAGGATGTTACGATTTCAGATGAGAATAAATGTTTAGAATTCATATTAGCCCTATATTTTATTATTTTTGGTACTTTTCCGTCACTGCGCGGTTTTAGGGGATATTTCGGTAATTGGGAATCTGGGGAGGTCGTCTCATTTTGGTGTAAATAATTTTATTTTGGTAACCCTGCTGACTTGTAGTAACCCTATGTGAATAAATGTATGGGTTCTCTTTGTTTAGATTTACAACGAAAAATACACCTCTGGCGCAGGCACCGGAGCCAAAAATTGACGCCAATGAAGAAAGATCGCCAGATTCCCAATAGGGAAGTTGCAACCTATTAAATGTTCATATTTTGGCTATTGCATATTGTTAATTGACCCTCAAAACTAAAAAATTCACCATCGCCGAATTTTAAAACACCGTGGTTGATTTTTAATGAATTTTTAAAAATCCACGCGCAAAAGTGCGCTCTTCTGAAACGTCGCGAGCCTACGTCACAGGGCGCGAATGGTCAGCCTTCCGCCGATGATCCCTTGTTTTCGCTAGGGACATTTTGAGCGCGCTGATATTTTTATTTTTTAGAAATTCAATAATCCTTTTGAACACACTATGGAGGTCGGATTCGTTAAAGCACAATCTAAATAATCTTCCTCAAATAATATCAATGGTGATATTCGAATATTTCCGAGAGGATGAGAGGTTTAATGTTCCAGAAACGCGAGGAGATAAGCCTTTTACGTTTCATCTTCGAAGTCGAATGCACGTTCTTCGATTTCTCCCATGACATGTGAACCGGTTCGCTAGCGTTTCTCTCCTATCGGACGTCACTTCCTATGCCATCTGACGTCACAGGCGCTTGAACTTTAAAAATTAATTTTAAAAAAAACTACTTATCGTATCGCAAAATTTTTTTCACCTATGATGTTCATACATGTTACTCTATCATATAAAAATAAAATTGAAAAATCGAAAACTTCCCTATTATCGAAATCTTCCTGGCGGATGCGATGCTATGCATTATTTTATCTGTTAAAAACAAATTCCTGAAAAAGGGACATAAAGTCCCATAAAAGTGAAAAAAAAAAAAAAATCCGCTAAAAAATTATTAAGACATCCAAAATAAAATGGTATGCCTAATAAATAACATAAAAAAATAAAAATAAAATAATTCACCAAAGCAACTTTGAATGCTTCATTGGAATGTAAAATAATCAACCGAATAAATGAGTCCTCAACATTAAAGTTACATTAAAATGTAAAATTAGTAACACAACTCTAGGTTAGCAACTTTCAGGTGGAAAGTTATCAAAAGTTAAGTTTTATAAATGATTTTCGAATATCTGTAATTATTGGACGTTCCACGACCCTCTCCTAAATCATTTAAATTGGAATATTTTAAATGCAATTGTAGATAGATCTAGAAAATAAATGATTGAACACCAACATCATTTATGATTAAATGACCTTCTCTGAAACATTCAGGAGACAGCTTCAAAAATCGGAACAAATGGAACAGTAAACTTCCTCCTTTCCAAATCAAAGTTTCAGAAGTGAGTGGGCTGATACTGGGTTGTTTGTTTTAAACAATGTTGGTTTAAACCACAATTTAAATCAAGTTATTTTTTTCAACCATGTGGGTTATTTTTTGAAAAACTAAATCTTTTCACTCAAATGTTGCCATAAATTTTACACATGATTGATAGATATAAAATCAAATTATTGCAAAGTAACTAGCTAAGTGTAAGAGATAAATTAAAGATTAATGAATTTGCAAACTTTTTAAAAAAATGTAATGCAAATTTGCTTAACAGTTTTTCTTATCTTTCTTTTTTTTTTCAAATTAATTCTACTTTTTTTATTAGGTACATAAAAATGGGGTACATCGAACTGACCAAGAAAAAAACTTTTTTTTTTTTCAAAAGAACCAGGTTTTTTTACAAACTCTGCTTAGTTGTACAATCAGCCATCAGGGCCGGATTTAGCTTTTGAACCACTCCGTGCAAAAGGGAAAAATTGCGCCCTTTTTGTACTGCATGTATAAAGAGCCCCTTTTGTACTGCATGTAGAAACAGATTTGCAGGAAATACATAAAGTTACGACAAAAATGAAAATGAACAGCTTACATTTAGGAAAGCAATTATAAGTACAAGTAAGGGTATTTCACAATTAAAAAAAAAAAAAAGAAAAGAAAAACAAACTTTTTTCTTTAAATTTCTGTGTTACGCACTTCTGTGCCGAAAAATTATAGTATCGTGTCTTCAGTCACAGAATAAAATGAATGTTCTAATCAAATGATTATTAGTAATTTTATCATTTGTACTGAACAAAAATCTTTTTTGAGATCCCACATTTTCTATCCTATTGACTCCTAGTAATATGTAAATACAGCGAGAGAAAGGATTTAGCTTTAAGGCTCTTCTATACTGTCCATCTTGGTTTTCGACGCTAATGCTTTCTCTACGGGAAAATCTGCTACCTATTCAAAGCATAACACGAGAAATTACTGAAATATTTTCATGCGGTTTGTTTTAAACAATGGCTATGACTTAGAACTAGAGATGCTCTTTTTTATTTTTTCTGTAGTTATTTTGAAATTTTTTTAATAGCATTTTAAAACTTTAAACGACTATTTTCACACGTTTGAAAAATGATATGGAAAAACGGAAAAAGGAGCGCAAGAGATTGAACATTTCTCTTTAAAAACATGTTTTGAGTTTGTTTCTGAGACAATTTGTTCTATTGATATTCTCCACGGAGTAAAGCCTTATTTTCGAAAAATTGAGAAAAACTGCGAAAAACACGCCTTCTACCAGACCACACCCATTTCCCCCCCACACCCCCACATTGAGGGACTACTTTCTCTTCTCCCCCAGGGTCTTTGGTTGCTTCTCCGCTTTTCCCCTCTGCCTCGGCAGGCAATAAACTGGATCCCTACTAATGACCATTCATTCTTTGTCGTTTTGTGTGTTGGTCTTGTATCTATGTGACTCGACGACATCCGTTCTAAAAAGAAAACACATTTTTTTTTTCTTTATTCAAGTTCCTCAATAAGTTTTTGAAATTATTTAGGTGATATATTTTTCAATGCTGTTTTAATATAAGTACACCGTTTGAGTGTAGAAGTTATTTTGTTTCTGCATCTTATAATGGGAAAAAATGTGAGTCTTCTCGTTTGAAGATTCATTATACATATTTCAAAAATTGTCATTGCTTGAACTTTTGTCTCAATCATTTGCGCATAACCAAGATCAAAGAGCTCTACTCAGGTCCGCGCCAAGCCTGATCAGCGCCGTTGTGCAAATGTCTTTTGAGGGCCTTTATACAGTGGCGTTCGGCGAAAATAGTTAACAGCTAAGTGAGGTTTTGTAGACCAATATGACGTAGAAAAAAATACGTTTGTCATTTAATTTATTTTGAAAAAAAAATGTGTATTTAATTTTGGATTACAGTGCATGTGTGTGATTACAGTTTCACTTCATATCTCGAACTTATTTCGAGTTCAGTAGCTCCTCTGATTTGCTAATGCGTTTAGGAAAAAGAAAATATTTTAAATATTAACAATTCTAAAATACGGAAGGCATTGAATATGATATCTAAAACAAATACATTGTCCAAAGCTCTTTTTCTGACACACAAATAGTTAAAGAAAAAGGAGGGGGAGAGGAATCGAGTAATTATGGTCAAGTCGTTACTTTTTGGAATTAAAAAGTTAGCCAAAATTGTAGTCTACAATATACAAATATTACGCACAAGTAAAATATATGCAAATACACTTACCATAATTTTTATGTATGATAAAATGAAATAGTCGAACTTCCGCGAGCAATAATTAAAAATCACAAAAAGACATATTGCACAAATTATAGTACAACATATTCTCCTCAAGATCCAAAATGAAGAATAGAAAATTTGTCGCGCCTCATATGCTCAGCTTCGTGTACTATTAACCCTAAACAGCATTCACGCCTCCACACGAAGAAGAAAAATGCTAATGTATGCATTAAATAGCATCACGTGATTTCAGTGTAAAAGATTGCTCTCTTGAAAAGCATGTTTAGACACAAGGCAAAAATTTTTCGTTTTAGATAGGCAGTGAGAGGATTGCTTGTATCAGTGATTAGTGTAATTTCACCGCCACCATAAGATATAATCAGGGCCTGATGAACTCACGGTCCGGTAGGTCCATGGTCCTGGGCACCACAATTTTAGGAGTACCGAAATGGGGGTAAATTTCTTTATTTCTTCCCGTTTTTGAAAACTTCCACACAAAAAATTGCAGATATTCCTGTGAGAGGGTGCACCAAATTTTGCCAGGGCCTGGGCTTGGGCATCACTTTGGGCAGAGCGGGCCCTGGATACAATGAAAAGTTCTTTTTTTTCCCTTCTTTGGTTGGAGAGATTCTCCTCATTTGGAACATTTTTGATTGGTAGTGAAATTCGCCTTTTTGACTCTGGCACCGTCGTGCGCCTCACGACCTCGCACATAAGGACGGCGCGGCCATGGATCTACTATCTTAATTCACAATGGTTTTTTCGAACTCTTTTAATGTTTCATTTTAGATAAAGTTTTTTTTTTACAATATCAATTTATTAGTTATTATAACTGTGTGGAAAAAAAGGAAAGAAGGAGACTGCGAACAAGAAAGTTCACTATGGTAATACTGTCATCAGCAAGTATCTATCTTTTTCCCAGATAATTGTTTTTTAAAATTTTCATATTATTTTTTGTTCCTCCTATACTCAAGATGGAAAGGGATCACATTTGATTAATCCAATTATATATATATATATATATATATATATATATATATATATATATATATATATATATTCAATTTTATGAATTTTTTCCTCCCCTGTGACTTTAGAGCCACAGGTGAAAGTATTTTTTCTAAGAATCAACAAAGGTCATGACGAATGCAGCATCTCGTATCAAAATGCTTCTCCTTTGAAGATTGTACATATTTCAAGAATTATCATTACTTTTACTTTCGTCTTGATCATTTGCGCATGCTCACAATTAAAGAACTCTATTCACAATTTACAATGCATTTTCCGAACTCTTTTGATGTTACATAAAGTTGATTTTTGCAAAACGAATTTGTCTATCTTCGCAACTGCGTGAAAAAGAAATGAGACTGCGAACAAGGAAAGTTGAGTGTGGTAATACAGCCATCAGCAAGTAATTTAGTACCTCACAACCTTTTTTCTGCGATCAATGTTTTTGGAATTTTCATATTATTTTGTTTTCCTCCAATACTCAAGGTGGAACAGGATCATATTTGATTCATTCAATTTCATGTATAAAGTGATGCTTTTCTGCCAGATAGCTATTTAAAACCCCAAGTGGAAGTATTTTTTCAAAGAATCAATAAAGCAATGACGCCTGCAGCACTTCATATCAAAATAATTCTCTATAGTTCAAGAAGTATCATTACTTTTACTTTCGTCTTGATCATGTGTGCATGCTCACAATCAAAGAACTCTATTCACTACTTACAATGCATTTTCCGAACTCTTTTCAGGTTACATAAAGTTTATTTTTGCAATGCGAATTTGTCAATCATCGTGACTGCATGAAACAGAAATGACACTGCGAACATGAAAGCTCAGTATGGGGATACTGTCACCAGCAAGTATGATTTAGTACATCACCTGGAGCGGAGGCAGAAATTTTTGTAAGGGGGGGGTCGAATTTCAATGGATATCGTTATTATTCCTACGTAAAAAAGCAGCAGTTAAGCAGGGTTGCCCATCATTCCATGCAGGAGACCGTACTGCCTCATATGCTACGGTGTACTCCCCCCCCCCCCAAAGTCAAAACCCATTCAAATTACCTCCCCTCCCCCTAAATTTTCAATGCCGCAGCCTGAGCTATGGATCATATTCCCTCAAATTTTCATCAAAAGTCACATTTCTTTCGGCAGATATGCTGGTCATGTTACCATAAGCTTTGGTTATATGAGATTACATCTATAAATGGTAGGAAAAAGCACACATGACACGCACAACATGTGGTTTGAGGGGGAGGAGAACTGGGAAAAAAAGTTAAGCTCATTAGAGAAATTTGTGCTTTTGAAAATGAACAAAGAAATAAAAATAGCAATACCTCAGTAAACAAATCCAGTCAATTCCAGGGCCATCGCCAGGTGCATTCGTTTGGGGGGGGGGTGTTGAAACTGATTTTGCCGACTGACAGTCTTCTATAATATAAACGAACGCGCAAACGGCGTTTGCAGAAAATGTTTGGCTCTGTAGAAATTTTTTCCAAACTGCTAATGTTAAAAAAGAAATATTAAGGAAATTTTTTTTAAAAATCCCAGTTTATTTCTGTTGAAGCCTTTCTCCAAAAGCCTTTAAAAACACGTATGTGATAAAAATAATAGTTTTGACAGTTTTCTTGAGTTAGTGAAAAATAAGCACAAACTACATGTTATAGTAAAAAAAATGATTTAAAGCGCTTTTTTTTAACTCTTTCATATTTGAATATAAATTTAATTCTTTATTCAAGGGTGAGTTAGACAAAATAATTAGTTGAATAAAAATTTCCAGTCAGGGTTTGTGCTTGCAGAAAGCTTTTCATTTTATTTAAGTCTGCCGACTGACTTCAAACTTTTTGCCACCGCAGTGGCAGAACTAGAAAAAAGTTTTAGGGGAGGGGGTTGGGGCACATTTGAAAAAAAAAAAAAGAATTGATAAGGAAGAGCGAGGAGGGAGGGGGGGGGGCAGGGGTTCTCCCCGGAAAATTTTTTAAACTTGTAGTTATAAAACGCAATTTTGGACTTTCTTTGATGTTAAGTGGAAAAAAGGTACAGGGGTCTGAGCGGAAAAATCTAGAAATTGAAGTCGAAAAAACACGATTGCAGGCCATTTTAGTGACATTAGGGAGAGGGATGGAGCTCATGGACTGTCCCATATCGATTTTGATTTAAATAGATTTAAATCAACTCTTCCTCCCCCTCCAAATTTTCAAAATGAAGTTTTAAAAACGTAATTGCTGACAAACTTTGAACATTTTACGTGAAAAAAATTATGGAACTCTTCCCTGGAAAATTTTTCAAAATTATGATCCTAAAAACTAAAGCAGTATTTTATATTCAGGGGCTATTCCACTAAAGTTGTTTGGTAAGTGTAGCTTAAGCAATTTTCCATATTGTTTGGCATTTGGGAGCGTTCTCCAAGAATTTTTCTGAAACTGAAGAGCTGGAAACGAAATTTCAGATGTGCCATAAGGCTTTCGGTGTTTGTTTGTGGTGTGGAGGGCTTCGGAGGAGTAGCATTTTGAAGATTTTTGAAGCATATTTTCAGACGAACCAGAAAAAAGATTAAAAAAAAAAGGGAAAGAAGTAGCATGTGGGTGGGGGAGACTTAGCTGAACAATGAGCAGTAACTATTAAACATTTTTAATTCAAAGATTTCTTTGTAAAAGGAATTAAGATTTTCTCCTAACATTTTTTTAATATAAAGATCACCTTGTTTTCACAAGTTGTGGTCTTTTCCTCTCTTCAATAACTAAGAATAGTTTTTAAAAGCATTCAACTTATCATCCCCCTCCCCTTCTGGATGCGCCACTAGCCGACAGGAAAAGAGGAACCATGGAACCCTTTCTCTTTCTTTAACGTCACGAAACATAGCCTAAAAGTGTAAGTCCTTCAATTTCGAAAAAAAATTCCCTCCTCTTAGATCTTTGCACTTTAGCTAAAACTGCGCTTTAGAAATTTCAATACCAAAGGCTCTGTAGAGACATCCCTCAATCAAAAATTAGCCTCAAACGCATTTTTAAGATTTCAATTTAAGAAAATTCCGAAATTCTCGCTTTCCCAAAAGTTACTATCAAAGATAGCTGGACCTGAACATGCGCTTTTAAGATTTCAATTTCAAAATATTTCCGAGATAAATCCCGAAACACCCCTCTTACCTTATGTATCCAAAGGTAATCTAAAACTAAACTTCAATTTCGAAATATTTCCAATAGAAGCTCTCGACACCACTAATATCAGAAAGATAGTCTAAAACTGACTTCAATTTTGAAAAAAAAAAAATCGAGAGGCACCCAAACCCTCATTTGACATTACCAAAAATTGCCTAAAATTGCGATTTTCAATGTGAATTTAAAATATTAGCTTTCTGCTCTTGATAGAAGCCACTCTCCCAGTATGTATGGCAGCAGCTGTAGGGACAACTTCAAACTATTGAAAGGAGTAGTGCAGATAGTCAAGAGCGTCTAAATGGTTAAGTTCTGTCTGATGTCAATACAGAGTGAAATCAAAGTCTTATTTATCTGAGCAATTAAAAAAAAAAACAAATTTCAAGTTTTAATGTTTTTAAACTTTTTTTGTGTAAATTTAAGTGAACTGTTAATCCTATAGCAGGTGAAAACACTTCAGTATTTCTGTCTCTTAATTGAGAAAATATTTTAAGCATATTACTCATGCATAAACTCTTGCATCTTTAAAAAAAAATAACCGGAATCACAGAGTGTATTGGTATTTTAAAATACCCTGCGAATGTGTAACAGGCAGATTTACACCCAGTTTTCCATCTCAGCACCCTACTTACAATATCATTTTTCAGTATTTATTGGAAGGTATACATTAAAAAAAAAAAAAACAGAATCTTATAATTAATGCTTTCAAAATATTACATTAAAATAATCATATCTTTTCTGCTGCATTTCAATGTTTTTTCTTAAGCTCAAAGTAAGATCAAATGCTTTCAGTTTTTCCTTTACTTGCCACAATATTGCTCATTCACATGCGAATGAAGTTCAAAACTTCAACTAGTCTTTTTTGGGGGGCAGTTCAGAGTGCAGAATAAACGAAATAGCTCTTATAGAATAATCACTCAAGTCTTCTACTTTTCTAATGCCCGATGCCCATGATGCAGCCAACAAAAGTACAGGCAAAACATCAAAATCAATACCACTTATCTCATCAGAGCTCCAGCACCAATAACCAATTTCTTTTTCTGGCGGAAAGTTCACATAGCACGACAAAAGGTCCAAAGTCAACAACACACAACAAACTGATCCAAGACTTCCCTAATTTTCCCTCGAGCTCCTAGTTCCAGAGAAAGATTCAAAAAGACCCTGAATGCCCGACGTTTCTAGTGCCACTGCAGTCATCGCCGTCTACTCGGCGGCATTTCCGAATGCTACAATAGACGGACTAATGTCCTGTTCTCCTGTTACTAGTTATCACGACACAATACACTTCTTTGGTCGACAAATAGCATCTGTGCCAGGGTTGGGTTTTGGACTGTCCAAAACTGGTTTAGGACAGGACAGGTGGTTTTTACCGTCCAAAACTGTCTAAAATTGTCCAAAAATGTCTTAAACTGTCCAAAACTATGCTAAAGCTAAAGGGGTGTAATCTAATCAATTAGTTTTAATGCAATATTCGTAATACATAAATATAGATATTAATGAGGTTTAATTAACGTGTATTTGATAATATTTTTCTCCAAATGTTCATTTAAAAAATATTTTACTTAAAAAAATGCCAGTAACTAGTACATAAAAACTTCCTTATGTAACAGTTGGTAGATTTATGAAAAGAAATACACAACACTACCAAGACAACTAATTTCAGTTCCATTTATAACTCAAAGGAATGTTATTAAATGTGCAATAAATATTGAGGCGAAAAAAAAGCTTAATTTTTTTAATGGCTTTTGCAAATAATTTTTACATAATGTTTTAATGAATATTACTTTTGTAATCATAGATTAAAGAACAAAAAATTGATGATTAAACACTTAAATATAAAACTATTGTGCTATTCTTTTTTTAGTTCATATTTTTAATATAATACATTCTGTAACTACAAAAATTTGTAATTTATTGCATTTAAGTCAATTATTGAACTATATTTTGAACACTTTCTTTTGCACACATGCATAAATGTCTAAAAATTTGGTTAATGAAAAAAAAAAAAAACTTCTGCTTACAAAATGAAATTTTTAATGAAGAATTTAATTTCTATGTAACTAGATTAAAATCAGCTGCACAAATAAGTTATATACTATATATATATATATATATATATTTATACTTGAATATCCACATTGAATAAATGTATTAAATAGTCCAAAAAATAGTTCTGACACATTTTGTTCTCTTTTTGATATTTTCTCACAAAATATAGTTTCTCAAAAAATAGTTTTGAATACTTTCGGACACAAGGGTTTTGAACAGGATGGTAAAAAACCTTGCCAATCCTGCTTTCATTTGCACACATGCATAAACATAGGGAAATTTGGTTACTGTTATCAAAAAAATAATAAATAAAAAATAAAATAGACTCATGCATACAAATTGAAATTGTAATCAAGATTTCAACTTCTATGTAACTAGATTAAAATCAGCTGCACAAATAAGTTGAATGTTCTTATTGAATAAATGTTCAATCTAAAGCATTACTTTAATACATTTTATTCTGTTTTTAATGTTTTTTCACAAAATACAATTTTTCTAAAAACATAGTTTTGGACAGTTTTGGACACAAGGGTTTTGGACAGGACGGTAAAAACCAGGGTTTTTACCGTAGTGTCCAAAACCTTGCCAACCCTGATCTGTGCAATTTCGATTTTTACCCGTCAGCCTAGAAAAAGCAGAAAGGGTGCTGAATATGTATTCAGAAGTTTGTTTCAAAATCTAACATTTTATATCTACCAAAATGACTTTGTTTTGTGATATTTTAATTTGTCTTTCATTTCAGAGCCCCGTATATTTTTCCCACTTTGCTGTGGTTTTTATTGACGACACAATTTTATAATGAGTCGACGGCCCAACTGTATGTTTATAAATCTACTTTTATTTTTAAACTGAAGTTTGCCGTTCGTTTCTATATACTGTACTGAATAATTATTTTGAAAAAAAAAAATAAATAAAAATGTTTGAAACGTACATCTTGGTTACTCATAGTTAGGTTATCTTAACGTGTAATACAGATTCCCAAATATTTCTAAATAATATTTTAAGTATATATTTTCTTTCTAACCTTAACAAAATACACTAAAATGAAATTCAGCCTTGTTTTAGCGAAAAATTCGTGCTTTGCATTTTAAAGCTGTTAAAATGGAAAAATTATGACCAAAGACATGGGAATTCAGAATTAGCGCTAAAAGTAAAAAGTTGATTATAACTGAAATTGTCCACTGAGATAGTTATAAGGGCAATTATATATTGCCCAACGGGAGGTCCCTGTGATCTCTCGAAATGTCCTCATTTGAAACATTTCGTCTGACAATTCGGCAAATTTGGAGACATAATTGCAATTTTTAAATTCCCGAGTGTCCCTTCTCATGGGTGCATATTGCATACCCTTATTTTATCATTCGGAAAATTAAGATTTCCCCCCAAAGTGAGAATTTCCCAAAAATTTCAGTTCGGGGCGTCCCTGGATACAGTGTCGGCAAAATCAAATTTTGTTGAAGTAACTGCTGGAAAATCGAAAATGCAGTGCAATTAGCTGTCGGCTAATTGATTATATCTTTCATGTGATACACAAAAACATGCCTATGCAAACTATTTATGTTTTTGATTTTTTCTTATAAAGGCGAAAAAGTGCACATGTCAAGCTGCATATTACTTTACTCAAAGATTTTAAATCCAGAATCAATTGAAAAAGATTAAAAAATGCCGACTCTAAATGAAATTTCTCAGTGAGCACTTATTGTGTTGGGAAAATAAGCAGTCCTAAATTAAGCAATCGGCATATAGTGAGCAGTTGAAAAAAAATGATCCTACACTGTAAATACGATTCAGTAACGTTCCTGAAAAATAATACGCAGCTGATGTGCCCAATTTCTGCCAGTAACATATCTTGCAAAAACTAGGAACGTTTTCCGCTAATTTTCAGTAATCTTACTGAAATTATCCCGGAAGGTTCTGAAAATTCAGAAATCTTCCCGTTTATAGCCAGGCGTGTTTCTGCAATTGTAGAGTAAACATAGATAGATGTAATATAATAGTTTGGCACTCTCCTGGTTTACTAAGAAAGTTCCATAGGCAGTATTGCAACCATGGCCATAGCTAAGCCAGAATTGCAAGTAAGTAACGAAAATTTTACTTGCCCGCAATTCTTGCAAAGCAACAGTCGCGCCGACTCCATGGGACTTGAGGGGGCCCGAGCCCCCTCAAAAATACTTTTGAGGGGGCAGAGCCCCCCCCCCCAATAAATCAAGAAAATTATAAGTTACATTATGCTTTCTAAACTCATAAATTTATCTTTTATTTTCCTTGTTTGAAGATAGTTTACCTGGTAAAATATATTCAGTAATGAGTTAAAACAAATAATTATTACGGTTGTGTTAGCAGGTTAACTGAAAACGAGTGGTGCGAATGATAATAGTGTTACAGTGCTGCGAGTACTGTAAAAATTTGTCCCAGTGCGCGAACTTACGGGTCAAGTCTGTTGCCGGTGGGCAGCGCTGCGGCGCGCTCACCTAAGTGTTGCTGATCTGGAAAAATATATATGAGAGTTTGATTTGTATATAAAATGGGAGGCGTGATAGTTTTGAGTACTTTTGGGGATCGTGTTTAAAAGAAATCCTTCACAAAATGATGATCCTTCCCTTCCTCGGAATCGACGTGTACCAAAGAAGTATGAAAACAATGAACGCAGCTCACCGCACACTTTCAAAATCCCAAAGGAAAACATTTGACTCGCGCTACTTATGCGAAATAGCTATAACACGATTTTTTTTCCAGTATTCAGACCTAACGCGAATTCCTCACCGCAACACGAAAATTCTCGGAAGGGAATCAGGGTGTGTTCGTATCAGCTTTGTTATTGGCTACTAAAAAATTTTTTTTCATGAATGTATCTTTATCCTTTTACCATCGCTGAGAGTAGAAGTTCCCTTTTCATTTTAAATGCGAAAGTTAATGAAATATAATGACACCTAAGAGCGCTGTTTCATCTAAAGTTTGTGAAGATAAAAAGAGAAAGTTTCATGACAATTAAAGAAAAGCTAGAGCTTCTTGAAAAGCTGATGGTCAACTAAAAAATGCGTTGAAGGTAGCACGAGAATTAGGTATGAGTGATTCTTCCGTACATACAATTACAAGTCAAGAAAAGGAAATCCGTAAAAATTCCCCGAGTAGTGTCTTGCAAAAATTTATGAAAATGGAAACTGCTCATGTATTGTGTTCGAATGTCATTAATTGATCGACTGTACAGTACAACTAAAGATGCATTTGCTTTTCTTACTATATACTGTGTCTACCGTATACCGGTTTATTTTTTCTTTCTTTTCCATTAATCATTGATTTTGTACATCGTAGCAGTATTTTATGTTGAATAAAACGTTTTTTTTAAATACAAGTAAACATTCAGTTCTTTATATAAGAGATAGTAATGTACAGTTAGTTAAGAGATGGTTTTTAACAGTTTGAGGGGGTGTTTACTAGTGTCTAAGATAATTGGGTACGTTTATAAAAAATTTTACACATACCGTTTTCCACAACGCGAAAATTCGACCTACGCGAGAGGTCTTGGAATGCATCCCTCGCGTAAGACGGGAGTTGACTGTACTACAAGGCAATATACATTGAGGTTTGTAAAATGGTGCAATTTTGCATTATTGGGCGATTTACATCAACTGGACGCACACAGGTCATTGCAGTTGAACAAGAGTGCTTGCTTTTACTAAACAGAGGTGAAAGAGGAGAACATTTTGAAAAATCAACTGAGTTTTTAAAAATGACCTAGACATTGAGAGACTGCGTTTACACTTGAATATGTTAGCCGATGTCACTAATGTAAAAACAACTGGTCTTAAAAAGCATGCGTAAATTAAATTTCCTTTTTACAAAAATACTGTGTGTGTTTGTATTTATTTCTTCCGTTTTTCGAAGCCAAAAAATATGTGTCAGGCTTGTCGAGTTTTCGAAGTTCTAATGTTGATTATATAATTTTAAAAAAACTTTAAAACTCACTATTTTTCATCTCAAATTTAGAAAATTTCCTGCGGCATGCCCCCTTTCCCCGGATATTTTTTAAGTCGGTGTTTCTGGCAGTGCCCTTCAATGCAAGTCAAGCGCCCTACCTTTTCCATGCCTAGCTACGGCACTGCATGACTCCCCATAAAATAGAACAAAAAAATGTCTCTTACTAAGACAAGTGACATGATCTAGTTGAACCAGAAAAATTTGTATACCAATTTTTGGATTGTTTTACTTTGAAAACGCCATGCCACATACTGTTTGTTTTTTAAATTATACACACCAGAAAATATGTAAATTGGCATTTTCAAGGCACAACAATCAACCTTTATTTGGGGGGGATACCTCCATGGGATTACATAACCCCCTAAACCCCCGGTGATGACTGGGCCAGCCCCCCCCAATGATTTTTGCAAGTCGGCGCCCCTGCAAAGCAATGTAGTCCATACTTATTCGCTCCCTTTGGGAGCTTAATCAGTACAGACAGACCGTACTTGAATTGATGCCGATACGCTTTATGAATCCACTCAGTTAATTTTTAAACTGGGAGCTAAAAATATTTTTCACACCAGTGAGAAGTCGGTATTCGTGCAACTTGTAGCAATTCAGAAAACTTTTTGACAGTGATACTTGATTTTTCCAGGAAGTATATAAAAACCATTGAAATCCCGAAACGTTGCACGGAAATACTCAGTAACGTTTCGGATTTTTTTTACAGTGTATCTGAAAAAAGAATTTATCAGAATGAACATGAAGCACTGTCAAACATGGTATGCCCGTACAAACTGTTCAGATTTTCTTTTCTCCTGTCAATGCTTATTATTCATTATAAATCTGTACCATGTGTACTACATTTTTAAAAAGATCAAACGTTTCCTGAATGCTGAAACTAAAAAGTCAAAAATACCGATTCTGGTTAATTTGACGATCGGGCCATACTATATTTCTCACGGACCAGTCAAAGCACCCATAAAATGACGCGCTAAAGAAAACTGTCGGCGAAAGAATGTGGAAGTAACTTTGTTGACTTTTCTTTTTTAATTTTTTATTTAATGAATGCTTTGAAATTCCGAAATATTGAAAATGCCGACTCAAACTCATTTTGCCGACTGGATGAAATCATTGGGAGGGTGAGACACCCCCCTCACCCCCCTATAGCGACGGTCCTGGTCAATTCTTTGAATTATGACGCTCTAAAAAGAACTACCTTACAGAACCGAGCAAAAAAAAAAAATGTTGGCTTTGATTCCATGTACTATTTTTTCGGATGTAAAGAATTAAAGTTTAATAATAATCATAATGACATTTTTCTCCCAGGGGGTCAGCTGACCCTTTGACCCTCCCCTGAATCCGCCCTTGTACCTCACAACCTTTTTTCTCCGATCATTTTTTTGTTTTTTAATTTTCATATTATTTTGTTTGTTTCCAACACTCAACATGGAACAGGATCATATTCGATTCCTTCAATTTTATGAATAAATTGGTGCTTTTTTTCCTGCCCAAATGGCTCTTTAAAACCCCAATTGAAAGTATATTTTTTCAAAGAATCAAGAAAGCAATGCGAATTTTTCAGGGCGAATTTGTCAATCATCGTGACTGCATGAAAAATAAATGAGACTACGAACAAGAAAGTTCAGTGTGGTGATACTGTCACAGTAATTTAGGGCCACATACTCTTTCCTCACTCTTTTTTTTTTTTTGAATTTTCATATTATTTTGTTTGCCTTCAATACTCAAGACGGAACAAGATCATATTTGCTTCATTCAATTTCATGTATAAAGTGATGCTTTTTTTCTGCCCAAATGGCTCTTTAAAACACCAATTGAAAGTATTTTTTTAATGAATCCAGAAAGCAATGACGCCAGCAGCACTTCATAACAAAAACATTCTCGATATTGCAAGAAGTATCATTAGTTGAACTTTCGTCTTGATCATTTGCGTATGCTCACAATCAAAGAACTCTACTTTCGCAATTTACAGTGCATTTTTCGAACTCTTTTCATGTTACATAAAGTTTATTTTTGCAGTGACAATTCATCAATTGTCACAACTGCATGAAAAAGAAATTAGACTGCGAACAAGGAAGTTCAGTATGGTGATATTCTCATTAGCAAGTAATTTAGTACCTCACTACCTTTTTTCCCCGATCAATGCATTTTGACTTTTCATATTATTTTGTTTTCCTCCAATACTCAAAATAGAACGATATCAATTCATTTGCTTTCATGTATAATTTTTTCTCACCTTTTGCACTTGGTTTCCCCACTTTGGATAAACAAGTCTTCTCGTTTGCGTACAGCGAATGAGACTGGGAACAAGAAACGTTCCTCATAGTGATAATTACTTTGGCACATAATTGAGTGCCTCACTGTCTCCCCTTTCGAATAATGCTTATTTAATTTTGTGTCTTTTGCAAGCTATTTTTTCCTATAATTCTCGAGATTGAACATGATCATACATTTAATTCATTGAATCGATGCATTTTTTTTTTTTTTTGTCATATGACAGTTTTGAACTCTAAACGAAAATCTTTTTCGAAAATATTAACAAAACCATGTTCCTTCCTTTTTCTTAGGAAGAATTTTTTTTCTTGTTTCATGATTGATGGCAATCTTTTTACAATAGCGTAGTTGTTGGTACACGTAAATATTTTTCGAGACGCTTTCATGATCGATAACGTTTTTCATTAGTATACTGTGCTACTCATATTGTTTAATGCCACTCTATTTTCATAAGGAGTTTTATTTGTTTCTTACTATGTGAACAAAATGTTTAAATAACAGAGAGTGTCAAACTGAAAGAAAAAAACATTCTTTGCCTCAAGAAATCAAATTTTTATGATACGGAAATTCCTAAATACCATGTGCTGACTATTTTAAACCACTGTATGCTTTCTTACACTTTATTCATTCTTTCGAAGTATATTTAAACCATTAGAGTTCAATTATTTACGTTTTATTTTATGCATTGGTAAAATTTGTGAACATATAATTTTTATTTTTTTAACAATACGCTCAATGAATTGAAATTATCTTAAAATGTTGATGAATAGGCACATCGACGAAAGTTTGAATTGAAGTAGGCTTTTATCCAAGAAAAACAACAGTAAAATTCCCAATTTGCATTCAGAGCGTGATAAAGGGCTTTTGTACGCAGTAACATGGCTTTTCTCAGATTTAAATCAAGTGTTGATTCTGCATGCAACTGTCAAAAACACTAAGCTCTGCAATAATTTGCTTTTAGCATTACTGAGAGGTGTCATTTCATTCTAATCATTTAGTACACGTGTATAAAT
This sequence comes from Uloborus diversus, assembly GCF_026930045.1. Lineage (NCBI taxonomy): Eukaryota > Metazoa > Arthropoda > Arachnida > Araneae > Uloboridae > Uloborus > Uloborus diversus. The sequence goes on along the minus strand of NC_072732.1, from coordinate 158,933,826 downwards.
AATGAAAACCTTAGTGGTATTTATCAGTGGCGCACACAAGGGTCCAGGGGGTCAGGACCCCTCCCATAGGTCTTGCTTTTTCCCCCGATTGATTACGATTCTATGTATTTTGTGCGTGAAATAATTTCAAACAAAGGTAACAATAACTTCTGTTTTAATAAGTGAAAAAAAAAAAAAAAACATGTTAAGAGATTTTTTAAAATATTGTGCACTTAGCCTATGAGAAGAAGAATGGAGATTATAAATGAATAGACTGTAATTACTATGTTTTTAGTTTTGTGATTACAGATTAAAATGAGATCCTTTGAACTTGAATTCATTTTTTAATTAAAAGAAAAATAAAAGCATAAATTATTTAATTTCTGGTTATTTATTTACTTAATGCTAATTATTTATTCATTAGCTTATTTTTTACTGAAGAATATTAGAATTCGATTCGAAGAGAAAATGGAGAATTGTCCCGTGGTTCCAAAGTTTTCAAGTAAAAGTGAGAAGGGAGGTAGAATAGAATAGGAGAATTGGATTCTTTTTTCTTCATCCTTATACTCGTGAGTTTTTTCCGCTACGCCGATCTGTTGTCGTGGTGGGAAACAGGCCGGAGGGGAGGGGGGACATGTTTTGGAACAGAATCCTTCTTAGCTCTCTGCTCTCGTCCGACCGCAAAGGAGTACCGATGGGGACAGCTTAGATTTACGACTGTCCTTTCAACAACTCAATGATTGACATTGTCCATCATGAAATCTGTCCAATTAGCAGTGCAAAAAAAATCGAGTTAGACCCTCCCAGATACACCCCCTGTGTTGCCACAGATTCTGTCATTTCGTCAAATCTGATTTTACGGAGAGGTTTAGAAAAGCCTGAATAAGTCAGGATTTAAAGTTTAGCCAACAGAGTGCAGCATTGCTAGTAACAAAGCCAATAAGATGCTTGGTTTTATCAACAGATCTATTACAAACAAATCTAAAGAAGTTCTTCTGCCCTTATATAGAAGTTTGGTAAGACCTCATTTGGAGTATGCTGTTCAGTTTTGGTCTCCTTATCTTAAGAAAGATATTAATGTATTTGGAAAAGGTTCAAAGGCAGGCTACAAGGCTAATAAATGGACGTTCTCACTTAGACTATGATTCCAGGCTTAGAAGGCTAAAAATGTATAGTCTTGAGCAAAGAAGAGACCGAGGGAAAATGATTCAGTTGTTTAAATTTATTAAAATGAAAGATGTTACGGGGCTGAAGTTTAGCACTGAAAACAGAACAAGGGGTCATTGTTTTAAGCTATTTAAATCTCAGGCTAACATGGATATTAGAAAAAATTATTATTTTAGCAGGGTAGTGGAACCTTGGAACAGCTTACCAGACGAGGTGGTAATGAGCAAGGGAGTAGATAGTTTTAAGAGGGCCATCGATCTTCACTGGGGATTGTAAATTGACTAGGAACCAGTCTAGCTGAGCCCAGAGCCTGTTGCTGGTCGTCACTTTTGTATTTGTATTTTACATCACTACTTAAGAGTTCATCAAAATATTAAAATTTATTTTTTAAAAAACTGCATTTAGGCAGTATAATCTCTATCATTTATCCAATCACCCACTTCTTTTAAAATATTTTTGAAAAAGTAGTTTCTTTAGCACATTATGGATTGGCTACCATTCGTACCTGCATCTATTAGGTTTAAATTATAAAACAAAATATAGTTCAGGGACCACGTTAAGCATTCGCCAATGCGATAAAATCGTAAAATCGGCGAACAAAATTCGAATTTGGCGAATTTATTGGCGAACAGAAAATTCTCTAAAATATACACAGAGGGGAAAAAAAATCTCCCTTCAGATCTCAATCTAGATAAAAATTAGGTCCGTTCACAAAATTTGGACCCCTAAAAACAGACCCTTCACAAAATTCCAACCCCTAAAAATGAATTTCACAAAATTCCCAGACTAGAAATCACTGGAAGTTGTTTTATCCTCGGACCACTCATAGCAGATTGAGATGCACGAACGCGCGTCAGCATTGGATCGGAGCGTTACCATCCATCGGATCGGATGAAGGATGACGTTTGCCTCTCTCCTCTTTGTGCCACTGTACTTGCGCCTCTCGCTGATTGGATATCGAGTGCGCAGTGTGGCTACCGAGTAGAAAGTGTTGGCGGATGCCTTGTTGAATGGCGCGTTTGCTTCATTGTGTTCGATGTCTGAAACATCGGAGTAAGATAGGAATGCAGTCTTTTCTTCGTTGAAAGCTTTTACTTCTACCCTCAAATTTATTAAAAAATGATAAATATCACTTAAAGTTGTTTTTAGCCATTTTTTCCTTTGAAAAATTTGGCTAATTTACTGGCGAACAATTCGAAATCCTTAGCGCGATCTCTGTTATTAATTACATCGTTTTCTGTAGACTACCAGTGTTAGGTAAGAAAATTTTCTCTGGTACCTGGTGATATTTGAACTTATCAAAAGTGACACAACAACATTGAGTGAAGTTAAATATAATTCAAAATATCATTTTTAAACAAGTGAGCTTGTTTTTTCATCATCGGGGCTGTCCGCAAATTATGTCATACTTCAGGGCCCAATACAGGCTGATTTTGCTACCGTTTTTCGGTACCTTCACAAAAATATTGTTTTGAAATCGGTACTTTCACAAAAATCAAGTAATAAAAACAGTGGCTTCACAAAAACATCAAAAATTTCACAAAATTAGCATTTTAAAATATAAAATTTATTTCTCTGTTTAAAACAAAATTTACTCATAAAATAAAATTCTAAGCAGGTTTATATGAATAGTCGCTTAAATAGAAACCTTTTTGTAGTATTTTAACTAATTTTTAGCTGTTTCTCGCCTAAGGGTATTGATGCAATATTATCACAATCTTTTAACATTTGTTTTGGGAAACCGGTTTTTTCATAACTTCCCATATTGTACACAGTACATACACAGCCTATTAAGCTGAAATTACGATGGTATTTTTCGTACTTAGGTTTTTAACTCCCCCCCCCCCTCCCCAAAAAACGAAATCTGTTAAAAATAATACTAGATGACATTTACACTTTTCAAACTAAAACTTCACTTGTTCTACTTCTCTTTTACAAAAATTAGGATGCCTCTAAAATTTCACAAAAACAATGCTGATAAAAAAAAAACTTTCACAAAAATGGAATGATGCAATACTTTCACAAAAATAGGTAGTGAGAAAAAAATACTGGATTGGCCCCTGTGCTTTGAAGGGGACCCTGAAGACAGCTCTAATTTTTTGATCCACACCAGAAGCTGAGCAATCTCTGGTCCAGCACCCCCAGAGTTATCATTTCACTTAGAGGATTTTGTGACCACAAGCATACATTTAACGTCCCCCAGTCACCATTAACGAAGACTGTGGCTGTTAAAACCTACTGCTATTATTTGTATTTTTTTAGGGGGGTTTTTTCCAAAAGAAAAATTACGATTGAAGAAAACATGACTTTAAAATTTATCTCATAACTACATTTTTTTGTCTCTGCCTATGTACTCTCAAATATGGCCAAAATCTGATATAAAGATGTTTTAATCTCAAAATAGATGCTGAAATTGAAAACGAGACATTTTTCATTTTAATAAAATTCATGGATGCCTACCTGGGGAGTGGGGGAGGGGCAGACTGCGCCACTAAAATTTTTAGGGGGGGGGGTGTTTTGAGGGGTATTTTTCTAATTTAAGGGGTCTCTTGCTTTTGGTAGTGTCTCCATGTGTGATATTGAGGGGGATGCACCTCTATAAAATTGTTTCCAATTTATGTGGAAAAAAAATTTCAGAGTGCAAAGACCACTTTGGTGGAATCCTCCATTGCATGTTCATTTCTTCAAATGATATATTTATTGATTTCAAGACTTTTCTTATGATTAATTTTTAGGCTGCTATTGATGAAGGGATGGGTGGTCCCTATGCTCGAGAAAAAGAAATATGGATTGCTGAAGAAGTGGAAAACTACTTTAAACGTTATGGTATGTGTCAAATAAAATATTGCACCTAATCTTTTAAAAGTGTTGTATCAAATCTGATTTTTTTTTAATTTTATTTCTTTATGCAAAGTACATTACATAGTTTTTTTAAAGAAAGTAATGTATTGCAAAGTAAGGAACCAGATACTTTTTTAGGGTATAAACGCTGTCACCTCCACTTGGAGTAGTGTCAAATTCGACAGGCTTGGACCCATGCCGAATGAATCCAGATCGAGTTCGAGCAATGATGACATTGTGAACTACCAAATAGTGCTTTTTGTTTTTAGCGGCACATGCATTTTTAATGAAATCAAAAGTTCTAAAGCTCAGGTTCATGTGTTAACATAATTTTGTTGCCAATATTTATAGTTTTAGACACGTTTTACAGAAATTTAGGTTTTTGACAATTATGTCAGAAGGGACATGACGGTAGAAAACATCGTCATCAAATTGGATAAAACTATCAAATGTTAAACTCTTGCCAACCCTGAACCTGACTGTGAAAAATACTGAGCATTTAAAGTTATCTACAATAGTAACTCTTTTTTCTCACCGTAATGCAGATACAATTTTTTTACTTTTTAAACACAGCATTTAATAACTTGCCGGTAGTTGCCAGTGCTTTCAGTAGTGGCCACTTCCAAGGTTTATATTTAAAAAAATGGGATTCCAAAACTCCCAATGGATTCAAAAGTGCATCAATCCATTGGGAAACCTGGAATCCTATTTTTTTCAAATATAAACCTTGAAGTGGCCACTACTGGTGCGTTTACCAAACTTCCTAATATATGAAAAAATTCAATATCAGGGTGGTGACAGATCAGGGAAATCAGGGAAAAGTCAGGGAACTTTATTAATCAGGGAAAAGTCGGGGAAATATCAGGGAATTTTGAAAAACTAACAAAAAAATCAGGAAAAATTGCTTTTATGAAGAAATTTTTTTTTTTGCTTTGCAAAATTAAGTACCTTAATTCTCTACGCATTTTCCGCCAATTATCTGTTCAAAAAAAAAAAGTTAAAATTAATTAGGTGCGATTATACACTGCTGCATATTTGTGCATCTTTTTTCCTCAACGTCAAAGTATTGCATCTTACTTATTAACCACAGGATGAACTTCCTAAAATTGCTTCTGTGTCTGTAAAGTTGTTTATTTTACCTAGCTTGAAGTTTGCTTTCACGCCTTTCAATACTGCTTAAAATAAACAACTCTACAGGCAAAGAGGAAACCGTCATTAATGCCTTAGCTCCTTTGCCTTTATTCCATTGTCTCGAAGTAATAAGCGAATTGTAATTAAGATTTCAAGAAGAAATCTTTGTTTTTTGAATTAATACTGATAAAAGCTTAAAAGTTATTACTTCTTCTCATTTTTTATGTAATTGCTGAAATTGAACTCTGAATTAAAAAAACTTTGTTTTTTGCCGTTATACTATTTGCTGTCTCCGCAGCTTAGAAAGGTTTTCTTTTTTCAGGCTTAAATGATTCTTTTATTTTAAAACCAAGTTATATTCTTCGATATATTTTGAAATTAACCAATTGCTTTTTTTCCCCTTGCATTTTAAAGCTGTTTGTTACAAAAGCAACCTAAGATTTTTTTCAATATACACTGAAATCATTTGAAATAGAGTTAACTTGTGCACTTAAGTAAATATTTTTTTTTTTTTTTATTGTTAAAATGCTGTAATCATTCATTAAAACCTATGTTCTTGATTAGAGAAAAGCTCCCTATGAATGGATGTCAAAAGATTTCATCTGTTTTGCATAATTATGTCAATTAGTTATATAAGAATAACTACATTATTTCTATTATTTCTCTATTACTTGTTTTTCTTGCAACAATTATTATACTGTTTGAAAATTTAGTTCAAAATAATTTCAATTACTTTTTAGTTCTATCATAAATACACAGTGTTTTTAAGAGTGATTTTAATAGTTTCTTAAAATTCTTATGCTAAGTGGTTACTGGAAGTAAAGTATTTTTTAAAAATTTTGTATAACTTTCCAAATAGAAAAATTTAATATACTGTTTTGTAGGATTTTTTTTTTTTTTTTTCAAAAAAATCGACTTGATATGTTTTTTTTTTAACATTTTATTAAAAAAACAGCATCTTTTATAAAATTATATATCTTTAGTTCAACAACTTTACATAACCTAAAACGTTTAAAATACTGTATTTTATACAAACATACAATGGATTTCAAGCAGAGCAAAGAAAGGAAACCGTTATCATTGGTAACGTAAATCAGGGAAATTTGATGAACCTAATCAGGGAAATCAGGGAACTTTTTTTCAGTTTCTGTCGCCACCCTGAATATTTATATTTACGTGTGTGTTTGAAATTTGACATTTTTAATAACTTATTCATTAATGGCTCGAGAATAAATGTTTTTTACAGTTTTGCAAGTAAAAAAGTACTAAAAGCAAGGAAGTTCTAATTTCTATCGGAAAGGGGGGGGGGGTTTGAGCCGCCACTTGCCTCCCATATGAGCACCCATATCATCATTGCTAAATGAATTTTAAAACCAAGATATTATTCTCTTTCCAATTCTTCTTTCTGGTTTTCTTATGTTTTCTCCATATTAATGACTGTACATTAATTCATACACAAATGCATTTAGCTTCTATATGAACAAGTAACTAAAATTAAAAATTTTAAAAAACCCCGACTGAGTCGCAACTGTAGAATCAAGAGGAAAAATTGAAAATCCTTTTAAAAGCCTTATACTATTAAAAATCAATTTCAAGTATTTTATTTGCTAACAAGTAGAAACTGGCAACAGATAAAAATTTTAAATCATTGCGTTTAATTTTCTTGTTGGCCAACAATGAATTTGGTTATCAATGGCGTGAATAAGGGATTAGCCATTATTAAAATTTGCTTTAAAAAACATAATTCAAATTCTATGTAACATGGAAGTTCCAAACACATTCTATCAGACACGGGAAAAAATTCTCTTGACAGGGTTTGTACTCAATTTCAGAAATAAAATGAAGGAGTTTTGAACGAGTAAAATGAGATTTTGAGGGAATACTTTTGGGCTATCCTTGAATGTTCTCACACTTCGGTTTCGACACATTTGACCCTCTTCCCCCTTTTTCACACTTCTCCTTGCTCCTTCCCTTGTCACAGCTCATATTTTTCATAAACATTGTTATAATAACTGTGTGATGTCACTTTTTGCCATCCTCTCTCTTCCCCTTGTCACAATTTCATGAGCCCATCTCCTCTTTAAGGCATGACATCACTTGTGGATGAATCTTTTTACAATGTTAAAATTGCAATTTACTAAACAATTGCTTTTTTAATACGATCACTTAATATAGCACATCTACTTAGGTATTTTTAAATATTTAAATATTAATCAGACAAAACTTTTGCTGCTAGAGTGTGGTTGAGGAAAAAGCAATAAACATAAAACTTGAAAAAATAGCCAAGCACCATTTAAGCATTATTTACTACACTTATGAAATGTCTTTGTCATCCAATAATGTTTTCACGTTCAACTTTTATGACTTCTATAACCAATTTGTAAATCATATCTTTATGGGGAATATATCAAATTAGTAGAGACGTACCGAGTAGCACTTTGGCCGAGTAGCCGAGTACCGAGTACTCGGCCTTTTACTACTCAGCCGAGTACCGAGTTACCGAGTAACTCGGCCTTTCACTACTCGGCCGAGTTTCCCAGTACCAATTATGCTGAAAGAAGGACCACCGACACACACCGATGAATTTTGAACTTATTGAAATAGTAGTATAGACCTCCTTGTCCATATAATAGTTTTTAAACTAAATTCCTGCTGAAATTTAACTACAAAATTTTGCAAAAATAATGTTTTTTAAATTAAAAATGAATAAATAAAAGGTATGACTTATCAAGTTGGAATTTAAACAAATTATACAAATTTATTCATTATAGGTCTAGTTCGCTAAACATAAATAATTTTTAAAGGCAAAAAAAACCAATGCGCAGGAACATTGCAGACACGTTTTTCTGTGTTACAAGGATCGTCTTTTCAGTGCATAACATGTGAACTAAAGACTAAAGGCATACGACAAAAAATTGGACTTTTGCTGGATGCCTTTAAATCAACGAGCTCACATTTTGTGCATTGAAAAAGAAATTCCTCGTAACGCCAAAACACGTGTCTGCAGTGATCCTGCACTGTGCTTCTAACGTTGTTTTATTTCCTTTTATTTTTAAAGCTAAGGTATTTTTATATATCTTATAACTAATTTTAGTTTGTAGCAAAAATTCCATATTTGCACAATTTTCAACAAAAAAGTTTTATTAACTTTCGAGACATTCGAACCAAGATTTATTTCATTGAAGTATTTCAAACTTCATTATTCTCAAAATTTAAATTTGAATTGTAAATGGTTACAGAAAATTATATATGCTTGAGCTTTTTTGTAAATTGTAATGTATTCAATTTTTTGCAACTACTCGGTATTGGCCGAGTATCTGATGAAAATTTGGCCGAGTACCGAGTACTCGGCATATTGGCCGAATAGGCAGAGTACCGAGTAGTTACCGAGTACTTGGTACGTCTCTACAAATTAGTACATCAAAATCACTCTTATACCTTCGCCCTTGTGACGAAGTCAAGTTGTTGATTGAAGTATTTTGAATTACTGTTATAGAAAACGATTATGGAGTCTAGATCTAAAAAAGGAGTTTTGAAGGAGTTAAAACCAAAATGAAAGAGTTTGAAGGGCCCTTCGAAAAAATTTCCGAAATGAAGGAATGGGAGGAGTTTTGAAGGAGTGTACAAATCCTGCTTCATTTTGGTATTAAATTTAAAAAAAAAGTAAATACGTTTTCACTGCAAAAATCGCGAAAAACCTTTTAGTGGTTTTTAATAAATATCTTCCTTAATTAATGTCACATCCAAAGACACAACCTAGCTAAGACCACTCTCAATCAACCCTCCTTTCGAGCAAAATTAAAAAAAGAAAGACATACAGATACATAGATACACAGACACATCAAACTTATAACCCCCTTTCTTCGTGTGTCCGGGTTTAATAAATAAATGAATGAATTGTAGATTGAAATTGAATGTGTGTTAGAGAAAAAGGAATCTTCTCTAGACATTGTTTAACTAAACTTTCTTATTATAGTTGAATCTATTGGTTAATACTAGCACAGAAGTTATGTTTCATTTTGAATTTATGGCATAATTTATTTGTATGTTCTAGATGATATAAAACCGGAAGACATTGTAGAATACCTTGGTACAATGATTGAAAATGAGTTTGAAACATATTTTGAAGATGGCAGCTTAGATCAGGTTTTCACATTAATTATGCATTTTGATAATAATATGTATTGCATGTGCATGACCAGGGTTCGCCAATATATATCGGTCAATATATATATCATGATATATATATATATATATATACAGTAAAACCTGTAAAGTTGACCACCCTTGTTAGTTGACCACCTGTCTATGTTGACCGCTGTTGTCAGGAATGTAATTAGTCCTATCTCATATAATGAAGGAAAACCTCTGTAACTTCACCACCTCTCTATCTTGACCACCTGTCTATCTTGACCGCTAATGTACTCCAAATTTGGTTTGGAGTATTGTAAAAAACCCTTTATAAGTTGACCACTTGGTTTATTTTTTAAACTTTCTTCAGCAAATTATTTTATTTTATTATTTACTTATTTTTTATTATTATTTCTTTTTCTTTTTTTTTTTTTTAAAAGCTTTCCAAAAATGTTTTTAATGCTTTGATGACAGAATAGCATTTTACTAACTAAACAGCAGCATAAAGCTTATGCTGCTCTTTATTCTCCACACTTGTTTTTCATTTGTTGTTCTATTTGAGATACCTTTTTGTACTCTATTCAGTGAAAACAGGTGTCAGTAGAAAAGTTCAGTCTTTTCTTTCAGTTGCAATATGTTGTGGCAACACAGGAATCGTGCTAAAAAGAGCAGACCCGGATCTATACATTTTGGGTCACCCCTGCAGCAAAATATCTAGGGCCCCTCCCTAGTGGCCAGCAGTGTCTATTTGTAAAGTGAATAAGTCTTAGTCTAGTTTTTTTTTTCTGTTTTTTCTTCAATTTCTAGGGTCGTTAGCCCCTTTAAGTACGTGGGCCCCTCGCACTGCGGGTACGCAGATCTGGGCCTGCTAATGAATAAAGTTATATGTTTCTGGTGCAAAGGATTAAGATATAGGACATTTTAATTTTGCCTTTATGAACTGTGAGAGCCGCGCTTATTGCTCTTTGTGCTATAAGTTGTACAAAAAAGGCTTGAAAAAGAAAGTTAGCTGAACTTGAGATTAATAAAAAGTATGAAATATTATATTAAAATTAATTGAAAATAGAGAAAGCCAGAGAAAATCAGCCGGCACATATGGAATTTCTAAAACTACAGTGTCTAATGCAGTTAAAAACAAGGAAAAAATAACAAAATTATTTGAATAGTATTTTTAACTGTTGTTTCACTTTCAATAATGTTAAACAATGAAAGTGAGTTGAACAGAAAGATTAATGGTGAATTACTCAAAAAATGAGTACATGGTGCAAGAAATGACAAAAAATTAAAAAAAAAAATCATTACCACCCTTTATAAGTTGACCACCAAAGTACTGCACCGCGAGTGGTCAACTTACACAGGTTTCACTGTATCTGATATTTATTTTGAAAATATGATATTTTGATATTTTCGATATTTATTATTTCAACTATGGTATTTTCAATATAAAAAGCATATTAATCATAATTATATTGTTTATTTATTATAAAAAATAACCAAAAGGTTATGAAGTAGATTTTTATGATGTATAATACATCAGAAATATAATGAAGTAATATAATATTCTTTTTTTACTTGTAATATACCTAAAATTATTAGTAATGTAACAATTTTAATTCATATTAAAATTGCCTAGTTATAAATTTTAAACATATCTCAGAAAAAAAGAAAATGTCTTATGACTGTTCTGAATAATGCACATTATTTATTTCTGAATCATATTACTGTAAAAGTAGCTAGCAGAAGAAAAATGAGTAAAACAGTTAATGCTAAATTAACTCCATTAAAATTGATATTAATGTAAAATGAAATATTAAATGTAAATCATGAAAGAAGCATTAATTTTGCCTACATATACAATTATACTACAAGAAAATAAAGAGTGATTAAAGGATGCATGTACTATTTTGAAGACTTTAGTTTGTGTTGAATGAAAATATCAGATATATATCAAAATATCAAATATTTTTGATATTTTCGAAAATATCATGATATTTTCGAACCTGTGCATGACAAAAAATTACTTTCATAATGAACTGTAAGTGATCTTTTCATTTTTAAGGCTGTTTTTAAAATTTTATTAATGTTTTTCTCCTCTATTTTTATCATAGATTTCAGAAAATTTCTGTCGAGCCTATCAACTGTCTACAACAAATCCAAATGCCGAGATGTTTCAAGAAAGTAATAAAGCTGCGAGAACAAGAAATTCTCAAGAACGACATGAAACACGCAAGACTGTTGAGGTATGACACTAAACAGTTTCTTAAATGGTTATGTGGTTACTATATACAGTAATCTCCCGATTTTCCGCGGTCGGATTATCTGCGGGTCCTTTCACATTTTTTTTTTAAACTTATGATTCTGTTGTTTGCTTTTAGAATTTACACATATTTTTTACATTCAATGTTAGTAGATGCAATGTAGCAAGGTTTTTAGTTATAATTTAAATGAATGTGTGAGTGTCATCAATATTTTTACTTCCTTTTACAAAAAAGGAAGTATTGTATTCGCGAAAAAAAATTTCACTCAAAAATCGACCTTAATTTCCATTTTACTCGACCCCAATTGAATATTGAGTTTTTTTTTCGACTCCACCACACGTGGATAAGTGCCTAAGAATGTATAGACACGGGAAATATCCATAATGACAATTCCGGAGTTAATTACAACGAGTTTTCTCATGACATCTGTAAGTGCGTATGTATGTATGTGCGTATGTATGTCGCATAACTCAACAACGGTAAGTCCTAGAAAGTTGAAATTTGGTACGTAGACTCCTAGTGGAATCTAGTTGTGCACCTCCCCTTTTGGTTGCATTCGTGTGTTTCTAAAGGGATCTTTTGCCCCTTTTTTGGGGGGGAAATCATTGTTATTTTGTTATAAACTCAAGTGGTGTTATAATTTGGCGATATATGGCCAGTCTTTTGGTCGCCAACTTGGTGACAAATTTGGCAATTTTTTTTAAAAAATCTGTTTTAATTTGGCCACTGTTGGTGATATTTAGAGAGTAAACTATTGAATCACATTAAAATTGCCAGTATTGGGGGAAATGACATTAAATTGGAGTAAAAGGAAGTCATGTGATGCACACATCAGCTCGTTTATCTATTGCATAACCTATTATTTGGATTATCCGCTGTTTTCGCTTATCCGCAGTTACTGTGCCTCCCTATTCCACGGATAATCTGGAGTTTACTGTTATTTTTAAAAGGAACTTACCCTGAAATATGGCCCAGAATTTATCATTAAGGTGCAAATTTGAACGGGAAAAAAACGAAAACGAAACAAAACTCTTTGGCGAGAATTTTACTCATTACTTTCTTCTATATCTAATATATAGAAGAAAGTATTGGATTCGTGCAAATTTTCGAATTTCGAATTTTGATGGATTCGAACGTTTTGAGGTGTGCTGAGTCCATTTCGACCATTTTTGGAAAATGTCTGTCTGTCTGTGTGTGTGTGTGTATGTGTGTGTGTATGTATGTATGTGTGTGTGTATGTATGTGTGTCACGTCTGTGTGTGACCAGTTTTTTGTGGCCGCTCTACAACAAAAACTACCGCATGAAATCGAACGAAATTTAGTACACATTTGTGCCCCTATGTGAACTTGTGCCCATTAGTTTTTGGCGCGAATTCCTCCAAGGGGGGTGGAGCAATGGGACGTTTTTCGAGTTACGCGTGCTTGCTATTCTTCAGGAAGTAACTGGCGGAATCAAACAAAATTTGGTCCATATGTTGGTATTAACAGGAACAGGTGCTGATTCAATTTTGGTGTCAATAACTCAAACGGGGGTTGAGCTATAGAACGTTTTTTGTCGTCAATTGTGACTTCTGTATCTCAAGAAATAATGAACGGAATGAAAGAAAAATTTATCGGCAAGTAACCCTTAGTGGGTATAAGAACTGATTTTATTTTTGTGTCAACAGCTAAAAAGGGGGTAGCGCAATCACCCGTTCTTTTTTTCCATTTTGAGTACCCTATCTCAAAAGGTAATGCTACGTTCTGGTTGAAATTTGGAATATATGTGAATCCATATGTAAACAGGCTTTGGTTCGATTTTGACGCCGATCGCTCCAAGAGGTGTTGATTTTTTTTTTTTTTTTTTTTTTTGCGAATCAAAATATTTTTATTAATGCAACAATAAGAAAGATAAATCGTAATAGATTGTCGTCTGCGTATTTCTCGTGATTTTAATTGTATGGAAATGATAGGAAATATTATCTCAATGATTTAAAATTTTTAACTGTTGCCATCTTATGTTTGTTAATAAATAAAATATTTGTAATTAATTCAAGTTAAGCTTTTAAAGTAACTTTCAATTTTCGCTCTTTGTTTTGTTTTTACAATAATTCAGACATTGGGATGGTCGTCAAGTTTTTGCATGTGTAATTTTGTTTTTGTTAGGAATATTGCTTCCTCGTCAAGCATGGGGAGGGATCAGAAAAAGGAAAAATATAGAAGAAAGTTTCGTGATGGCCACAACATACTAGTTTTTTTTTGTTATAACAATAATAAAACCATTTTCAATAAAAACCTGAGAAAAGCTATATTTTAATTCCACACCCAGTTGCAAAATTTCTTCCAGCAGTCTGAAGCGCAAATTGAAAATCCCAAAAAATAGTCTCTCAGATTAAGAACATTAGATTAATCGTAAAATCTAAATGAGCACCCAGAAATGCTTAAAAATGAGCTAAAAACTAGAAGTACAGTAGGACCTCTAATTAAGGGACACTAAGGGGACCAGACAACCTGTCCCTAAAATAGAGGTGTCCCTTCTTTGGAGGTAGGTGAATTTCTGCATACTATGTAGTTTAACTCAGTATAATTTTATAAGAAATGTAAACTAATAGGATTTAAGATTAAGTATTGAAAATGCTTGATATGTACTGAATAAAATTCAGAATTATTCAAACTGTCAAAAAAATAAATAAATAAATAAATAAATAAAATAAAATTTTATCAAAAATTTTGTAGTAACCTAGTAACCAAATTTTGTTTCTGATTTTCATTGATTAGAGTTTTGAATTTATGTTTTACATGGATTAGTTTGATGTTATGTAATTTACAATACAAAAAAAAAAGTGTGATTACATTTCAAGTTTTCTATACAAAGCATATCATGGGCGGCACATTATCTGTCTAGGCTGAGCATTAAGAAATTGATGATAGAGAAAAGTGTGAATGTAGGCCCCAGCAAGAATTTTAGAATACATCTTTGTTTACTTGCATGTTAATGTCAAGAAAAACTTTATTACTTAATGTTTTGACAAAAAGGGAACCTCGAGTTCCACAAAACTTTGATAATTCTAAAGCCATTTATGCATTTTTTTTTTTGTTATTTTGCTCCGCCACTGTCCCTTAATTAGAGGTAAATACAGTGAAGCACCGTTTATACGTTTCTGTTTTATACGTTTTTATCAATCATACGTTTTAAAAATTGGTTCCTGCAAAGTCTAATACACATTGACCTATACCTTTTGTATGTTTTTTCGCTGGTACACTTTTTTCATGCAGTCCTTTTTAAAACCTATAACTGGTGCTTCACTGTACATGGTTGTCCCTATTCAAAGGGACAGGGACCAGAAAAAGTGTACCTTAAATAGAGGTGCTCTTTATTCAGAGGTGTCCTTTAAAGGAGGTACTACTGCATATATTATCTCTGGATTATATCCCAGAAAATATGGTACAAATCTTTGCTTGCGAAAATTTAAGATTTTTTTTTTTTTAAGTTTGAGGTGCCCTTCTCAATTAATAATATTCCCAAGTTGTAATAATCTTTAACACCTCATCCATATTTGTAATGCATTTCAGTTGTTAAATTTATTCATTTATTATATTTAAACACAAACTGCCAAATGGCAACACCTCATTGTTAGAAAGTTAATGACGCACGAGATTGTGTTCAATAGATTTTTAATTTAGTTGAGCAACGACTTCTTGAGGTGTAACAACATTATGTGTGATAACAAATAAATACCTTTGTGCTGAAACTTCAAATAATCAGTAATCCAATGTTAAGTAGCTCCTTAAGTAGTAGTAGTAGTAACAACATTTTGCAATAATTTGCAATTTTTTGTGCTACTTAACTTTGGATTACTGATTATTATGTGTGATGTTTAATATATTGTGATTAATTTTGATTATATATTAGAGGATCTGACAGACATTGTTCTGTTCAAACTTTGCAAATAAAAAAGTTCAAATTCTTGATATTTTATTGAAATATTTTAACTAGTCCAGTCAATAGGTAGAAAAAAACAGGCTTGCCTTACAAAAAATGGGGTCAAAGATTTTATTTTTTAAATTTGTGTATACTAGTGCCAATATGAAAAAACCAAGTTATCCAACACGAAAGACCTCGGGAGAAGTTTTGGGGACCGAAACCCCCCAAAAATTTGTGACTTTTTGTAGTATTTTCAAAATATCTCAAAAATGGTTAAAATTACAAAAAAAACTTCCAATGCAAATGTTAAAGGGGATTAAATTTCCTTTAACTTTTGTCATTACAACATTTTTATAGCATGAAAAGCGAGCGAGTTACAGCTTCTTGAAAGTCACACTTTTTCTGAACCCCCAGCGAAGTGCGTGAAAGCGCATCGGATAACGAGGAAAAAGGGAGAAACGCTGGCAGTCTGACCTTGGAAATCATTTGTCTTTCACAGTTGAGGGTAAATGCCCCTGTTCCCTTTAACTTAAACAAAACACCCCCATTCCATCCCCCCTTTTTTTTTCTCCAAATGAGATGAATCGACTCAATAGCTACTCATGTTGGTCACTTCAGGGTTTGAGCGAGAGTATGTTTTATCAATTTGTGTGTTCTGTATTATAATTTTTTTCCCTAGAAATAATTACGCCTGACCAAGGTGTTTTTTTTAAAAATTATTATTATTATTATTTGCGAAATCAGTTTGCATGAATGCGAAATAAAGATTGTGAAGGAGAAGGGAATAGAAAATCTTCAAAGATGCAGCGCAAAACGGCAAAATGAAGAACATCAGCGTTTTTTGAAGTTCTTAAAAGAAGTGACACTGCCTGTCACAAATGCTATATCAATGAGCAATTAATCTCTTCCCTTGAAGTAATGGTTGAACCTAACATGCTAACTAAATTCCTCAAGAAGGATTACTGGCAAATTATAACAACAAGAATTGTCTTATTCAACTTCTTGAGACATATTTCGAAAAGTGACATTGAATTCATACAGACTCAAGATGATGCCGACTTACTTACTGCTCTTTCAAAGGCAAAAGAAATTGAAAAGGTTGTTATAGTGGGTGAGAGGATATAGATCTGTTGGTGCTGATGTCAGCTTTAGGACAGCCTTTCAGCAACTTGTTCTTTTTAAAACCTGGAAGAGGGAATGCTTGTGATTTGTTTTTTTCCCCACACTCCCCACTGGGGTTTCACCCCAGCAATGTTCTTTTCATCCATGCGTTTAGTGGGTGTGATACGATTTCGGCAATCTTTGGCCAAGGCAAAATTAAGTTGTACAAAATAGTCAAAAAAACTCCTGAAATTAAGGAAGCTATTGAAGTATTTATGGACCCCATCATGATGCTTTAGCTGCAGCTGGAGAAAACATTTTGCAAATATTATGCACAGGTGACGTAAAGTATTTGAACCTATCTTTGAATACTTTGCAATTTAATCTTTTTATGAAACTAGTATACAGGGCTAAGATAAATCTTGCAGGGCTACCTCCAATGTGCGGGGAGGGGGGGGGGGAGGATGCTGGACGTTATCACTCATATCGGTTCTACCACCAAATTCAAAGTTGGTTGGGCAACATAATTAAACCAGAGAAATGGGGTTGGGGACGCAGAAAGCAAGGTCTAATGCATGTTGACACGAAAAGAGATTCAGTTACTCAGAATCTTTTGAAGATTGTGCCTTGTACCTGCAAGAAAAATTGTACTGGAGCCTGTTCTTGTCACAAGGCAGGTTTAAAATGCTCCAGCATGTGCAAACACTGCAGTGGCCCAAATTGTGAAAATGTTGCAGAAATTTCATCTTTGGATGAGACTGCTGAAGAAGATTTGTTCCAGGAGCTTTTGGAATTACCGCAACAATGAGATGAACAATTAAAGGACCACAGCTTCTTTCTACCCCCTACAGATTCTGAACCGGGAGAACCTGGACCTTCAAAACGGCTTCGAAGAAGATAAACAGCGTATTCTGTTGTCCTTTCTCTATTTGCTTTAAGGTCGAATGAATCTCTCTGTAATTCAGATCTGTATTATTCTGTCTGTAATTAATCTGTATTAAGCTTCTACAGTTTGATTTTCATTTTGAAAGGTAATTCTTTTGGGTTTTTCATGCCTCAAAAAGTCAGTTTCTGCAGAATTTTTTCAAAGTGTTCATTACGTATTACTATTGTACCTTTATTTACGCATTATTATGTCTATTGTTTGCTTATTATCACCCTAATATTTATTCATTCACATTTATATTCGAATATTGCATTTTCGCTTGTAATAGATGGTACGAATTATGTGCTTTAAATGAATGAGAAGATTATGTAATTCAATTACAAACTGCAATATAAATTATATGTTATTGGAGTCTGCCTGAAGACTACCTCTGTCAGACTAGAAATATTAGTTCGTGAGCGGTGCGGGAGGGTTTATTATTATTATTGTATCTGAGCATAGGATTCATGACTGTGCTGATTGTTTGCTTATTAGCTGCCTAATATTCATTCCTTCACATTAATATTTAAAAATTGCATCTCTGTTTGCAATAATTAGACTAGAATGTACGAATTATATCGCTCAAATGAATGTATATATTGTGTAATCCAGTTACAAATAGCAATATATCATCTATTATTGGAGTCTGATGAAGACTACCTCTGTCAGATCAGAAAAGTTAGTTCATGAGCAGTGGGGAAGGGTTTTTTTTTATTATTATTGCATCGTCGTATGTGCTTTAAATGAATGTGTATATATGTATTTCAGTTTCATAATACATCGTTTGTTTTTGGAGTCTAGTGGGAACTAATCTGTCAGCCAGAATTGCTACTCTGTGTCCAACGGAGGGGGGAGCAAAAAACTCAAACTACTCTAACTGTCAATAAACTCTCTGAAACTAAATTTTCTATTCAAGTTCTAATAGTTATGACGCCTTGCTTTCGGTGTGAAAGCTTTTTTTTTTTCGGAGTGGAGGAAAACTGCCTATTTTCAAAGAGTTATAGCAAGCTTGTTATTTGTGCTACAAAAAAGTTGTAAATGCAAAAGTTGTAGGAAATTTTATGTTCTTTAAACTTTACATTTAAAACTTTTTTCTAAGTTGAACCATTTCGGAGATATTTTGGAAGAAACAAAAAAAGTCATAAATTTTTGTGGTTATTCGGCCCCCAAAAGTTCTCCCGGGGTCTTTCGTGTTGGATAACTTGGTTTTTTCATGTCGGCACCAATATGTACAAATTAAAAAAATAAAATCTTTGACCCCATTTTTTGCAAGGTAAAATGTATCTATTGACTGGACTAAACCTTTTTGTTGCAAAAATATGTAAAAAGAAAATGTTTTTAAGTTGCTTGGTGTCAGAATGTGTGTATTTATTACAACTTGATTTATCGAATGCCCACTGAGCAGCTGTTTTATTAACTATTTTTTCTTACGTACTTGAAAGATCTTCATAGATTGTATGGTTTGTTCCTTCAGACGTACTCAAAGGATAAAAGTCGTCCTCAGATATTAAGTGTAAAAAACTAACTACCCATCTAGAACAAACTGAAAATCCCACTGCAGCGTCCCCCATATGAAAAAGAATAAAACAATCAAAAAGATGTTGTTTAAAAAAATGATAAAAGTAAAAAATTATTAAATAAAAACAAAAAACCCAACTGCGTAAAAACCAAAAAAAAAAAAAACCTAAAAAGAATAATGTACAAGACCAGTAGTTAATTATGTTATTAAGTGCTACTGAATAATTACACTGTTGAAATAGTTATATAAAATTTAAAAGCAGAATAGAAGGATCAACAGTCGGAGCCCATTCCTTTCTAAATCAAGGAACCCCGTAAAATTATTCTTTTTTAGTTTTTTTGGTTTTTACGCAGTCGGGATTTTTGTTTTTATTTAATAACTTTTTATTTTACACTTTTTAGTTAATTTTCATTGACTTAGTTATTATGATTATAAGACGGTACATTTCATAATCTTGTCATTTCATTGAAAGAGTTTGTGAGATTTATTAAGTAACTTGCAGTGGTCTAAACTACTGATAATTAGTCCGTCTAGGGACCTAACTTGGCTTAAAGCTACATGTGCTTGACCTTCAGCAAAAATGTGCAAACTTAAGTCAACTACAGCAAAGCTATATAAACAGTCTGTATAACTCATGATGACACAAAATCGGAAACGTCGTCCGTCAAATCTTTCTCGCAAAACTAAAAAAGCCTGTGAAGGAAGTACACATCACAAAACTCACTCGATTGAATCAAGGCAAAGACAAATGCAACATGTTAGAGATGAAAATCGAATTAGTAGACTTTTTTTCTTTTGGTGCTTATTGCACGGGTTTATTTTAATTAGGACTACAATCTGAGTGTCTTGCCTTCGTTACGCATAATATATTTTTTATTACAGTACAGAATACATATAAAGAACACAAAAGAATTTACATCAGAAAGAGGGGAAAGTACATCCAGAGCGAGGGTGTCTTGACTCACCACCTCAAGTGGGAGAAGCAATCGCTTAGACCACTCGGCCACTGAGACTCCAATTAGTAGACTTAGTAAACAAAAAATTCAGGCAGGGAAAACTACCTGCATTTGTTGCACGCAGGTAGCGTGTGACACAGTGTGCGACACCCAGCGTGCGCCGATCCCAAACTGACAAAATGGCAACTGGTTTTTGAAATGGTACTTTTGATTACTGTCATGTGTTTAGTGAAATCCAAGGTTAAGACAAATTGATTGACATAAGAATTACCAAAATTACCAACGCCATATAGAAACAGACATATATACATAGACTGATAAACACATTACCCTTCTTTGCGTCGCGCATGCACAGTCGGGTAAAAACAGTTCCCTGAATTAGCGAAAATCCCTCCCCTCCTAATGAAAAATAAACACATTCTTCCACTAAGACTAAGCACTCTATAAAAACAAAAAACAATTCTTTGCAATTTAAAATTTTTCGACAAATAAACAAAAAAATACTATAAATTACATTAACAGTAGCTTTAAAATGTAAAAAAATAATCATGTAACTCTATTGTTTATGGCTAAAGTCGCCAAGCCACCACGTTACTGTAATCCAGCCGATCATAAAGCGAAGCGAACTCCGACAGATTAGTGATCTGATCTTTTGAACGAAAACTTTTAAATCCGCTCTCTCGCTGAGCATTTGTCTTACTTGCTATCTTTCCTTGCGTACTGGGATGATGTTCACAGATTGTTTGATTTGTTCTTTCCACTAAAGATAAAAATCTTCTGCACTGATCTTTTGTGTACAGAGCTACCCTGACGGACTAAAATAAAATTTGTTTCATCTTTAAATTCCACTCTCTTTCCGTTAATTATTATTAACGTTTTTGAAACTTTCATGAACCACAGTTGCACGATATACTCAGAAACGTTTCCGGATTTTTTTTACAGTGTGATGAACAATAACAATCTGTGTTACGTTGCGTTCAAGAGCAGCGGAAGCTCTATCCTGACTGCAAAAAGCAAACATTGAATTACAAATATGTGCAGTAATGTTTCTTGTAGTCTAATATTGTTGTAAATATATGCTTTAAATAAATTTATGTCGCGTGTAGTAAGAAATTATGCAGTTAGCAATCTTTCCACTGTAGTCGCCGTACAGGATTTCAGGTCCAACTTTGACCTCAAGTCGGCACGGGTTCCCGTTATTTTATTGCAATGAAACTTTTTTCTCATGTTTCTGAAGTGAAATGGAAAAACTTTGGAGGGTATGCGTATTCGATTTCACAAATTTTTTTTTTCGCCATTATATCTTGGGACACCCTAATATATATATATCAACGCACAGCCGAAACCGCTGAAGCTTCAGACTTGGAATTTGGCAGGCATGTCCGCATGGTTACGAAAGTAACCACTAAGAAAGGATTTTTTGAAATCTCAATTAGTTCAGGAGAAATTAATTAAAACCTCTTAATTTCTGAGAAATTAAAACCTGTCATTGAAATTCAAATCCCTTATTTTCGAAGGCTTTCCTCCATTCAAATCATTATTCAGTACTTCATCTCAACTTTTGGTCGATAGCGAACTATAAATTTGATAATGTTTTTGTTTCTCACGTGATTCTTCGAGGCTTTTCTCAAGTCAATCAAGTTTCTGTCTTTTGCTTTCATTTTTTCAAAACTAGAAACGAAGTTTTTAAGAACATCATCACAGGCGGACTATCCTTTTGAAGTTAGGAGAGTGCAGTTTCCTGTTAAAGTTTGCTTTGAATAACCATTAATAAGTCACAAGGTCAGACATTAAAAGTAGCAGGGATCGATTTAAGAAAAGACTTTTTTTCACACGGCCAATGTTATGTAGCTTCTCCAAAGTCAGTTCATCAAGCAGCTTAATAATTTTAGCACCAAGAAAAAAAAACTAAAAATGTTGTATACAAAGAAGTTCTTGCTTAAACATAGGTATAACAATAAAATGTGAATGGTCTGTGTTTGCAAAGATAATCAATACTTTAAAAGGATCGTTAATAAGATTGGTTAGGGACAAGGGCATATATACAAGGAGTCCAGGGACCCCGGAATCCTCCCAAAATTAGGAAAAATTATAGGTAACTAGAGGACCTGACAGACGTTGTTCTGTTCAAACTTTGTAAATTGAAAAGTAAAAAAATTTCAATAAACTATCAAGTGTTTGAACCGTTTTGTTGAAAAAAATAAGTAAAAAGAAAAGGTTTTAAGCTGCTTGGTGTCAGAATGCGTATATTTATTACAACTTGATTTATCTAATGCCAACTGAGCAGTTGTTTTATTAACTATTTTTTCTCCCGTACTTGATGGTTTGTTCTTTCAGCCATACTCAAAGGATAAAAAGCGTCCTCAGATATTAAGTTTAAAAAACTAACTACCCATCTAGAACAAACGGGAAATCCCACTGCAGCATCCCCCATATGAAAAAGAATAAAACAATGAAAAAGATATCGTTTAAAAAAAATAATAAAGGTAAAACCAGTTCTCTGAATAAGCGAAAATCACTCATCCCTCCCCCCCCCCATAACGATGTAAAATAAACTCTTTCTTCAACTAAAATGACTAAAAACTCTTTAAAAACGAAAAGCAACTCTTTGCAGTTGGAAATCATTCGCCAAATAAACAAAATATACAATAAATTGCATTAACAGTAGCTTTAAAATGTAAACAAATGATCACACAACTCTATTGTTTACAGCCAAAGTCGCCAAGCCACCACGATACTGTAATCCAGCCGATTAGTGAGCGAAGCCAACTCCGACCGATTAGCGCTCCGATCTTTTGAACGAAAACTTTTTAAACTTCATATATTGCCTAATTTGTTCTTTCCACCAAAGATAAAAATCTCCCACTGCACTGATCATTCGTGTACAGAACTACCCTGTTGTAATTTATCTGGACGAAAATAAAATTTGTTTCGTCTTTAAATTCCATCATCATTTCCTTTAATAATGTACTGATTAGTTTGATAATCCTTAAAGTGTTCTTACCACTGGCGCGGAAACTCGGATGGATTTGAGCTGACAAACAAATGTACAGTACTTTCTGATCATTTGGTTAGGAAAACCTAAAGCACCGATCCGGCCACATGATTCAACTACAACGAAAGAAGACACGTTTAGCCAATTTCTTCCAGTACTTTAGTTTAAAATATATCACGGGACCTAAAATCGTTGTTTTCTAGAAATGAAGGCTTCACTCTCTCTCTCTACGTTTTATCTATTCTCAATTGACATATCACAGTAGGAAATTTCATTACAAAAAGCAGAGCTGGCTTTCTAATTCTCCTTTGGCAAAAGGTTAAATATTAATTTCAGTTCTCGATCAACAATAGGTTAAAATAAATGTTAATCATTTGGGAGGTAAAATCATCCAATGTTTAAATTAAATAATTAACTAACAAAAACGTTTCTGATTCGATCCATCACGCTTCAAAACCATGCTTGCTGCAACTTTATTACACACAAAAAATTTGATCAAAATTGGTCCAGCCGTTTAAAAGCCTTATGGCGACACACGTCCACACAGAAGATTTTTATATACATTAAGATTGGAGTCAACTTTATATGCAAAATGAGGAAGTTGTTTTATACCTTCCCGCAGTGTTGGGCATTAATCAACTAAATCCTCAATCGACTAAAGTAATCTGACTCTCATTTAGTTCCGACTAATATTTTAAAAATTTAATTCAATTGCAGACGAAGATTAACGTTAGTTTAAACTAACGCGTTAGTTGATTAAAAAAACTAATTTAGTTCAGATTGATTTAGTTCAGATTAAATTAATCAAATTGAATTTAGTCAGATTAAAAGTAATCAGATTAAAAGTAATCAAATTAATTTGATTAAATTTTTAATTCAGATTAAATTTGTAAAATATAAATGTCACATGAACAGAGACACATTTGTATTTCTACGTGTATGTACATATTTACGCAAGCATACACGAGTTAATACGTGTATATACGACTATGTGCGTAAATATATGTTTATAAACGTGTTATCCCGCGTATGTTCGTGTACGGAGGTATATTTGAATTTTTAAGTGAATATACATATTTATGTGTGCATAAACGAGTAAATATGTGTATATACGAGTATGTACGTGTACACAAGAGAATATGCATATGGATATGTGTTACCCCGAGTATACTCGTGTACAGAGGTAAATTTGCTTTTAATTGTGAAAACACATACTTATGCGTACACACAAGCGAAAATACGTGCATATACGTGTACACATGAGAATATGCGTATAGATACGTTTTATCCCGAGTCTAATCGTGTAAAGAGGAACATTTGTATTTCGACATGCATATTCATATTAAAGCGTGCATATTCGAGAAAGTACGTGTATATACAAGTATGTTCGTGTACACACGAGAATATGCGTATAGATATTTGTTACCCCGAGTATACTCGTGTAAAGAGGTACATTTGTATTTGTATTTGTATATACATATTTCTGCGTGCATAAAGGAGAAGGAATGTGTATATACAAGTATGTTCATGTACACACGAGAATATATGTAAACATACGTGTTACCTCGAGTATACTCGTGTACAGAGGTAAATTTCTATTTAAACGTGTATAAATATATAGATGCATGCATATAAGAGAAAATACGTGTATATACGAGTAAGTACATGTAAACAAGACAAATAAGTGTTTAACCCGAGTATACTCGTGTACGAAGGCACATTTGTATTTCTATGTGTGTATGCATATTTATGGGTTTATAAACGAGTAAATACATATATACGATTATGTACGAGTACACACGATAGTATGCGTATAGATAAGTAGTACCCCGAGTATACTCGTGTACAGAGGTAAATTTGCTTTTAATTGTGAAAACACATACTTATGCGTGCACGCAAGAGAAAATACGTGTATGTACGTGTACACATGAGAATATGCGTATAGATATTTGTTACCCCGAGTATACTCGTGTAAAGAGGTACATTTGTATTTGTACGTGTATATACATATTTGTGCGTGCATATAGGAGAAGGTACGTGTATATACAAGTACGTTCATGTACACACGAGAATATATGTAAACATACGTGTTACCCCGAGTATACTCGTGTACAGAAGTAAATTTCTATTTAAACGTGTATATACATGTAGATGCATGAAGATACGAGAAAATACGTGTATATACGAGTATGTACGTGTACACATGAAAATATGCGTATAGATACGTGTTACCCCGAGTATACTCGTGTAAAGAGGTACATTTGTATTTCTACGTGTTCATGCATATTTAAGCTTGCATATACGAGAAAGTATTTGTATATACAAGTATGTTCGTGTACACACGAGAATATGCATATAGATGCGTGTTAACCCGAGTATACTCGTGCAGAGAGGAGAATTTGTATTTAAGATTGTACATACAATTTTATGCGAGCATATTCGAGAAAAGACAAGTATGTACGAGTATGTTCGTGTACACAAGAGAATATGCGAACAGATACGTGTAACCCGAGTATACTCGTGTACAGAGGTACATTTGTATTTGTACGTTAAAAAACATATTTATGCTCGCATACACTTGTATATACGAGTAAAAACATGTATTAACGAGTAGTTTTGTGCATATCCGTATATATATACGCGTTATCCCGAATATCGTGTACACTGGAAATTTTGTATTTCTACGTGTATATACCTATAAGTACGTGTAAACACAAGTAAATACGTGTATATACGAGTAGATAAGTGTAAACCCAATTTTTTTTTTTTGCACTTCTACCTGTTATCCCGAGTATATTCGTGGACGGAGGTACGTGTAATTTCTAAGTGTATGTACAAATTTATTTGTGCATACACGAGTAAATACGTGATTACACGGGTATGTACGTGTACACAAAAAATATGCGTATGGATACGTGTTAATCAGAGTATACTCGTGCACAGAGGTATATATATATATATATATATATATATATATATATATATATATATATTTATGCATGCATATACGAGAAAATACGTGTATATTCGAGTAAGTTCGCGTACACACGAGAATAGACGTATATATATCGTATTTAAATATGTATATATATATATATATATATATATATATATATATATATATATATATATATATATATATATATATATATATATATATATATATGTGGGAGCCGAGCTACTGGTAATAACTATGAAAATGCTTGTATTCACTTATAGAAGCACTCATTGATAAATACGTGTATATTCGAGTAAGTTCGCGTACACACGAGAATAGACGTATATATATCGTATTTAAATATGTATATATATATATATATATATATATATATATATATATATATATATATATATATATATATATATATATATATATATATATATATGTGGGAGCCGAGCTACTGGTAATAACTATGAAAATGCTTGTATTCACTTATAGAAGCACTCATTGATAACATAATTTTAGCTACTAAACATTTAATGATAACTAAACTACACATAACTAATATTTACAAAAATGATTACAATGCAGAAGTGCAGCCGTCTTGCTGCTCGTCTTTATACCACGTCTTACGTCTTTCATCTCATCAAAAGTGATTCACTCATCAAAAAGTTTTACCGCCCTTGGCGCTGTTCGTTCTGTCGCCGGACTCTACGTCGTCATCTCTTGGCGAGTTTTCCATATAGGAAGGCTAAAATGTAAGAATGGCTATGCAAGTATACCAGGGTGTACCAGAGTCGGCACCACATGTATATATATATATATATATATATATATATATATATATATATATATATATATATATGCATGCATATACGAGAAAATACGTGTATATTCGAGTAAGTTCATGTACAAACGAGAATAGACGTATATATTCCTTTTTAGCTCGAGTATACTAGTGTACAATGGTACATTTGAATTTCTATGTGTATATGCATATTTATGCGCTTATACATAGGTAAATGCATGTATATACGATTATGTATGTGTACACACGAGAGAATATGCGTAAAGATACTTGTTACGCCGAGTATACTTGTGCACAGAGAAATTTGCTTTTAAACGTGTATATACATATTTATGTGTGCATATAAGAGAATACGAGTATACGTGTTCACACGAGAATATGCGTGTGGATAAATGTTACACCGAGTATACTCGTGTGTAGAGGTACATTTGTATTTAAGATTTTACATACATTTTTATGCGTGCATACATGAGAAAATACAAGTACATACGGTGTAGATTATTTTCAATCTCTCTAGATTTAGTATAAAGTTTAATCTGCTTACTTTAGTTGACTAAATCAATCTGATTAAATTAGTTTGACTAAATCAATCTGATTAAATTAGTTTGACTAAATCAATCTGATTAAATTAGTCTGAACTAAATCAATCTGAACTAAATTAGTTTTTTTCCCTACAACTAACCAAGTTAGTTTAAACTAACGTTAATCGTCGTCTGCAATTGAAAAAATCAGATTAAATATAATCTGAACTAAATGTGAGTCAGATTACTTTAGTCGATTGAGGATTTAGTTGATTAATGCACAACAATAGTTTAAACGCATATTCTCGTGCGTACACGTACATACTCGTATATACTTGTCTTTTCTCTTACATGCACGCATAAAAGTGTATGTACAATCATAAATACAAATTTTCCCTCTGTGCACGAGTATACTCGGGTTAACATGCATCTATACGCATATTCTCATGTGTACACGAACATACTTGTATATACACGTACTTTCTCGTATATGCACGCTTAAATACGTATATACACGTAGAAATACAAATGTAGCTCTTTACACGAGTATACTCGGGGTAACACATATCTATACGCATATTCTAGTGTGTACAAGAACATTCTTGCATGTACACGTACTTTCTCGTATATGCATGCTTGAATATGTTATGTACATACACGTCGAAATACAAATGTACCTCTTTACATGAGTATACTCGGGGTAACACGTATCTATACGCATATTCTCATGTGTACACGTACATACACGTATTTTCGCTTGTGTGCACGCATAAGTATGTATATACACAATTAAAAGCAAATTTACCTCTGTACACGAGTATACTCGGGGTAACACGTATCTTTACGCATACTATCGTGTGTACTCGTACATATCGTATATATATGTATTTACTCGTTTATAAACGCATAGATATGCATACACACGTAGAAATACAAATGTGCCTTCGTACACGAGTATACTTTGGTTAAACACTTATATATATATATATATATATATATATATATATATATATATATATATATATATATATATATATATATATATATACCTCTGTGCACGAGTATACTCTGATTAACACGTATCCATACGCATATTTTTTGTGTACACGTACATACCCGTGTAATCACGTATTTACTCGTGTATGCACAAATAAATTTGTACATACACTTAGAAATTACACATACCTCCGTCCACGAATATACTCGGAATAACAGGTAGAAGTGCAAAAAAAAAAAAAAAAAAAAATGGGTTTACACTTATCTACTCGTATATACACGTATTTACTTGTGTTTACACGTACTTATAGGTATATACACGTAGAAATACAAAATTTCCAGTATACACGAATATTCGGGATAACGCGTATATATACGGATATGCACAAAACTACTCGTTAATACATGTTTTTACTCGTATATACAAGTGTATGCGAGCATAAATATGTTTTTTAACGTACAAATACAAATGTACCTCTGTACACGAGTATTCTCGGGTTACACGTATCTGTTCGCATATTCTCTTGTGTACACGAACATACTCGTAAATACTTGTCTTTTCTCGAATATGCTCACATAAAATTGTATGTACAATCTTAAATACAAATTCTCCTCTCTGCACGAGTATACTCGGGTTAACACGCATCTATATGCATATTCTCGTGTGTACACGAACATACTTGTATGTACACGTGCTTTCTCGTATATGCAAGCTTAAATATGCATGAACACGTAGAAATACAAATGTACCTCTTTACACGAGAATACTCGGGGTAACACGTATCTATACGCATATTTTCATGTGTACACATACATACTCGTATATACACGTATTTAGTCGTTTATAAACGCATATATATGCATATACACATAGAAATACAAATGTGCCATCGTACACGAGTATACTCGGGTTAAACAAGTATCTATATACCTATTGTCGTGTGTACACGTACTTACTCGTACATACACGTATTTTCTCGTATATGCATGCATCAATGTGTGTATACACGTTTAAATAGAAATTTACTTCTGTGCACGAGTATACTCGGGGTAACACGTATGTTTACATATATTCTCGTGTGTATATGAACATACTTGTATATACACGTACCTTCTCGTTTATGCACGCATAAATATCTATATACACGTACAAATACAAATGTAGCTATTTACACGAGTATACTCGGGGTAACACATATCTATACGCATATTCTCGTGTGTACACGAACATACTTGTATGTACACGTGCTTTCTCGTATATGCATGCTTGAATATGTATATACACGTCGAAATAGAAATGTACCTCTTTACACGAGTATACTCGGGGTAACACGTATCTATACGCATATTCTCATGTGTACACGTACATACTCGTATATACACATATTTACTCGTTTATAAACGCATAAATATGCATATAAACGTAGAAATACAAATTTTCCTTCGTACACGAGTATACTCGGGTTAAACAAGTATCTATACACCTATTGTCATGTGTACACGTACTTACTCGTATATACACGTATTTTCTCGTATATGCATGCATCAATGTGTGCATACACGTTTAAATAGAAATTTACCTCTGTGCACGAATATACTCGGGGTAACACGTATGTTTACATATATTCTCGTGTGTACATGAACATACTTGTATATACCACGTACCTTCTCGTTTATGCACGCATAAATATCTATATACACGTACAAATACAAATGTAGCTTTTCACACGAGTATACTCGGGGTAACACATATCTATACGCATATTCTCGTGTGTACACGAACATACTTGTATGTACACGTGCTTTCTCGTATATGCATGCTTGAATATGTATATACACGTCGAAATAGAAATTTACCTCTTTACACGAGTATACTCGGGGTAACACGTATCTATACGCCATATTCTCATGTGTACACGTACATACTCGTATATACACGTATTTACTCGTTTATAAACGCGTAAATATGCATATAAACGTAGAAATACAAATGTTCCATCGCACACGAGTATACTCGGGTTAAACAAGTATCTATATACCTATTGTCATGTGTACACGTACTTACTCGTATATACACGTATTTTCTCGTATATGCATGCATCAATGTGTATATACACGTTTAAATAGAAATTTACCTCTGTGCACGAGTATACTCGGGGTAACACGTATGTTTACATATATTCTCGTGTGTACATGAACATACTTTTATATACACGTACCTTCTTGTTTGTGCACGCATACATATCTATATACACGTACAAATACAAATGTAGCTTTTTACACGAGTATACTCGGGGTAACACATATCTATACGCATATTCTCATGTGTACACGAACATACTTGTATGTACACGTACTTTCTCGTATATGCATGTTTGAATATGTATATAAACGTCGAAATACAAATGTACCTCTTTACACGAGTATACTCGGGGGTAACACGTATCTATGAGCATATTCTCATGTATACACGTATATAAACGTATTTTCGCTTGTGTGCACGCATAAGTATGTGTATACACAATTAAAAGCAAATTTGCCTCTGTACACGAGTATACTCGGGGTTCCACGTATCCATATGCATGTTCTCTTGTATACACGTACATACTCGTATATACACGTATTTACTCGTGTATGCACACATAAATATGTATATTTACTTAAAATTTCAAATATACCTCCGTACACGAACATACGCGGGATAACACGTTTATATACGTATATACCCGCACGTAGTCTTATGTACACGCATTAACTCGTGTATGCTTGCATAAATATATATATATACACGTAGAAATACAAATGTGCCTCTGTTCATGTGATATTTATATTTTACGAATTTAATCTGAATTAAAAAAAGTAATCAAATCAATTTGATTACTTTTAATCTGATTACTTTTAGTTTGATTAAATTCAATCTGATTAATTTAATCTGAACTAAATCAATCAGAACTAAATTAGTTTTTTTAGTCAACTAACGAGTTAGTTTAAACTAACGTTAATCTTCGTCTGCAATTGAATTAAATTTTTAAAATATTAGTCTGAACTAAATGGGAGTCAGATTACTTTAGTCAACTAATCAATCAATTACAAATTTAGTTGATTTTTTTAGTTGATGCCCAACACTGGTAGAAATGAACAGTAGTTTGGCTTTAAAAGGAATGGTGTACAAGTTTTAGAAAATAGGTAACAAGAAAATAACATACTGCCCATTTGAACAATTCAAAATTTATGAACTTGATAAGAAATAAAAATTGGAGCCCACTTCCCTTAAGATTAAATTATCTAATGCACTTCATTTGTACTTTCCAGTCTCTGATATTTTAATACTTGATTCAGGGTTCGTGTTTATGCGCTATAGCGGGTTTTTATGTGAATTCACTGGAAGGGGAGGCAACTTCCAGCAAAAATCAGGTCCCAGGGACCCAGAAAACCCAAAAGATAAGAACCAGAAAAAAATTGGAGAAAATGCTAAAAAGATGTATTTAGTAAATGCTTTTTTTAAGCTTCAATGACCAGGAGAATCAGCAAAAGGGATTAAAATGACCCTATCTCTTAATCAGCTATTCAAACACCCCCCTATTGTTGACCAGTCAATGGAAATTTAGTGATAAGACTGCAGCTTACAATGACCTCCTGGGCAGAGCTCAGGGAGCAAAATATTGCAAGTTCATAAATAGCCCATTGTACTGCATTCTAAGAATAAGCTCTCCCTAAACTTTTATCTTGAGGAAATTTATAAAAACAGCAATAAAGACTAAAAGTAAGAGAGGTTTCAATGCAATCTTTAGGATTAATACAAGACAACTGTACAGTAAAAATATAGCTATTTCTCATTCATGTAACCAGAATTACTTTTTAAAATGATTATTTTGCATCCCCAATAAAAGGAGGGGAGAGAAAAAAATGGGGAACATTTTCCTGATTGTGCTAAACACAAAGTTCTGAACTTCACATTTTTCTTGCTAAATTGCTTATGAATACTTGAATTTTATACAAAAGCACTTCAACCTTGTTCTTTTTCTAGTATTTCATCTCTTTCTGATGAGCTACTTTTAAATGGGCTTGCAAAAGTCGGGTATTAATCGATCGCGCCATTTTGAAAATAGCACAATTTTAAAAGTAGCACAAGAGCCAAAACAGATATTTTGAACGAGTCAAAATAAAGTCAAGTACTCTTGATTCAAGATTGCAAATGAGCAATTTTCACACTCATTGATAAAATGTTTCGTTTTTGCGATCGTGATTTTTGCGTTGGGTTCATTCGCTTGTGATTTTTTTTTATTATTATGTAATTGCCAATGACAATTCGGGGGGGGGGGGGATGTTCACTTTTTTTCACTAAGAAAAATTTCCAGGAAAACGAAGGTTAAGGGAGTGCTTTTTGCTTGATCAATCAGAGGCACTTGTTTTTTATTTTATCAATCCATTTTTAAAGTAAATTTTGAGTTAATCTCATTGTAACTAGTGATGTAAAATACCCAGGTATTTATTTTAAGGGTAAATACTCAGGATATATACCCGGGTAAATACCCAAAATGGGTATTTACCAGGGTATTTGTTTCAGAAATTTATATTCAACTAAAATACTTTTCTGTATGTATTCCACTATGCATTTTTTTTACCAACCATATACAAAACAATAAATTTTTGCAAAAAAATGTATTTTGATCACATATTTAAAGAATTATTGTGTGAAACAACTTAGCATTCTAATATGATATGCACATTAAATGTGTTGGATATATGTCTAATCAATGTTGATAGCCAAATTTCAGATATAAAAACCCATTCTGTCAAAAGTAAAAAGCTCAACTAGCTACAAAAAAAAAAAGCAATCATCAATTTTTTAAGGTCCTAGTCTTTTATAACCCAGTAATATATCCCTGCGTGACATAAAAATGTAACGAAATGTCGTTCAATTTATCATTACTATTTATTCACCTATATCTTTTGCAGAAATTTTCTCCACTTCAAGTGTTTAGGCGTATTCTGCATCCTTTTTCAGTAAAATGTGTTTGAAGATGTTTAAAATTCTTTTTTATTAATTCTAAAGGAAAGAAACGGCTGAGGTTTGTTTCAAAATGATAAAGAACTGGTAATGGGAAAGAAAAATTCAAGATAGCTGCACTTGCAGCAGGAAGGAATTTTGATATTGTCTCAAAAATCCTGAGTTACTGATGGAATGACTCTTAAAATAAAATCCCAAAATAGTATTTTAAAAAGAAGAAAATTTGAGCCTAAGATAATTCATTTTAAATTCTGAGTTTTTTTTTTTTTTTTTTTTTTTTGATAAGATTTCACTAAGCCTTTAATTTAAAAAAATATAATATATAAATTTTTATATTTTTAATCTTGCGTTTTACGGTTTATGTTTTAAAAAGAAAATCATTACCTTTTGATACCACCTAAAATTTTTTTGAAAAATGCGCAATTACTATGGGATTTACCCTGCCTTCAAATAAATATCCAAAAAAATATTTACCTTCCCACCCTATATCAATAATAGGGAAGTTTTCGATTTTTCAATTTTATTTTTATATGATAGAATAACATGTATGAACATCATCGGTGAAAAAACTTTTGCGATACGATAAGTATTTTTTTTAAATAATTTTTAAAGTTCAAACGCATGTGACGTCAAATGACATAGGAAGTGACGTCATCCGAACTTCCGCGCGGAGGGCTCGGCTTTAGCTGACAAGGAGAAACCGACTGAAGTGCAGTTGACTTTCTTTAATAAGACGCACTTGGCAGTTTGGCGATAATCTACAGAAAGCGTGGCAAGAGTTTTAACAATAGCACGCCTAGGAGGAGCAACTTTCTTTGTCTGCGATTTTTAACTTCAAGTTGTCTTTCTTTATTCTTTCTATGATTAAAAATGGCAAGCACTGGTATTTACAAGTATTGTTTTGTACCCCAATGCACTTCAAGTTCGAGGAGAAGTGCCGGAAAACGTTTTGTTAGCGTTCCACGAAATAATCTTAGGAAAAAAAGTGATATACTATTGCAGAGCTGCCAACCTTTATCTTAGCATAGTTTTGCACACCCACGAGTCCCCACGGGGCAGGGAGGCGAAATATTTAATAAGAAATGTAGCAGACGCAATGAATAATTTAAGATTCAATTTACAATACTGGTCTGCCAATGGCGACTAAAGCTACTATTTTGAAGCAAAGATGACTATGGCGACTATTTCACCAAAATATTGCCAAAAACCACTATTTTGCCCTCAGTTGTAAAACACGGCGATTTCTTTAGTGAAAAAGCGATTAAAATACATAAAAACTCTTCTCTTTTTCCTTTACAGCAAAAGAGTTGAAAATTGCTTACAAATTCACCTCCCAGTTTCCGGGGAGGGGGGGGGGGAATAAAAACAGGAACATTTTACGGCTTTCTTTCTTTCTTTTCTTTTTTTTTTTAAAAAAAATAAGCTCTTTAAAAACTAGAAAAATTCAATGTAATAAACATATTCACGATTAAAAATTTGTGATTTTCATATTTTTAAACGAAAAGGTTTGGTTTTTTTTTATTCTGGTTTCTTTATAAAAGTTTGTTTCTGCTGCTAATATTTTTACTAACTATTATTTGCATTCTGAATGAATGTCGGTAAAATTTTGCCTTTTAATTTTTTTTTCGCTTTTTAAGAGAATTTTTTTATAAACGAGAGTTAATTTTCAGGCGATTGGAAATATCGTGAATGCTGCATTTCTATTTCTTTTTATGCTGTTAGTCTTATGTTTTTAATTAACAGTAAGACTCAAGAAATCATACTAGAAAGCTTCTTCAAAAAGGATGTGACTCAAGTCAGGAAACTCTTTTTCTGCTTCTGGCGACTATTTAGAGACTTTTTCATAGCGTCCTTAATTGGTGCATACAAACTTTACGCCCGAAAAAAAATCACCCCCCCCCCCTTCAAAAAATTAATACATGTCAAAAATAAATAGTAACTGCTAATTTAACATCTGCGAATTTATTTGAAAAAAAGAGAAAATGAGCGGGGCTAGTGTTTTTTCCCCCCGGCTTGCTCATTATTTCGTATAATGGCACAAAAGATTAAAAAAAATCATAATACATTCAAAAATACATATTGAATAAGAATATAAGACATTTAAAAATATTGCAAAGGAACTGAAATCCCACGCATTAAATTTAAATAGAAAGGGGTAAAAACATCACTATTTGCATTTTAATCATAATGAAAACATTATTGATACTTTCTTTATAAATATGAAAAAAATACCTTGAAATTTTAATTAATACTAAGTGATACTTTAAAAACACATTTTCAGTTTAACTGCAAAATACATTTCTATAAACCTTTCTTCCGTTCAAAAATAAATTAAAGCACTTTTGGTACAGATGTGATATACCCCCCCCCCCCCCCCCCCCCCCCATTTGGCGACATCCGATTTTTTGCACAAAATTGAAATATTTTTCTCGCCAATGAGGCGATAAATTTTTAAGCATGGCATCCCTGGTGAAACTAACCTGTGGTTGGCAACGCGAAGGCAAACTTGTCCGAACTTGTTTACTTGGGTTCTTGGTTTTACGCAGGAGAGATACGTGTTGTTTTGTGCAATATACCTTATAGGAATGCTTATTTTGTGTTAGTTTAGATTCAGTAGTTGTGTTTTGAAGTAAAAACATTAGAAAATGCCAGTTTCTTCAAACTTGAAGGTTAATTAAAAGTTAACTCCAACGTGGTGTGTATCTATAACGCGCCATTGTCAGATGATGTTTTGTTTTGGACTGAATGTGAGGATTTATACCATAAAAAGGTAAGTTCTTTATTTTAGAATTCACATAAAAATTCTCACTTCGAAAATTCTTTGTTTTTATCAAATCCTTGAGGGGTTCTTGTAGCTTTTAACTTTATTTTTACTGTATGTTAATTAATTTTACAAAAATAGTTTGGTTATTTTGTTCTAAAAGTTAATCCTTATCGATGCCACGAATTATTTAGACATTAACGTGCCTCCTTTAGGTACTGAATTTTAAGTTAACAATTGAAAGTTCTTTCGGTTGTACTCTTAAAAATGCTGAATTTTATTAATAAATCTGCACAATAATGGTGCATATTTCACACTTAAAACTGTCATTATTGTACACTGAACGGAAGGAGCCACCCTTGGGTGTACATACACATGAATATGCATAATATACATAAATATACATAATTGTGACCATACTCCGACTGTAATGTATATTAACAGTCGGAGGGATAACGGACCGAGCGAAGCGAGGTCCTGGCGAGCCCGAGGTCTCATAGTACTTTCGTAATGAGATCGAGGCAGGGCCGGCGAGCCGAGGTCTCATTACGAAAGTACTATGAGACCGAGGGCTCGTATCCCGGAGAAATGATGAAAAAAAATTAATGCATTAATTTCGACTTGTAATTAATACAATAATTTATTTCATTGTATTTTAATATGTTTACAAAAAAACCCGGCCCTGTACATTTTTGAAGCATATATTCGTGATATTTTTTGTTGTGCTTTTATGTTGTTTTTATATATATTGTGTTCTGAAGTGCTTTGATCGTGTTTTTTTATCTGATTTTTTCCTGTTGGCGCTAAAAAAGCATCGCTAAGAACGATGTATGACGTATGTCGTCATACATCGTTTTCTTGGCGACGCTTTCTTGGCGCCAACAGGAAAAAGTCGCCAAGGGTGGGGTATATCACATCAGTTCCGCACTTTTTATGTTGAAACTATAAAATATATTTTCCTTTTTTTTTTGCAAAGTTAAAACACAAAATTTTAAAAAGGAATAAAATTAAATGAAATTTAAACAATAGAAAATAATAAAAGAGAAAATTAACGGAAAAGAACGAAAGAAAGAGAGAGTTATCGAAATTTATCGCCAATAAAGTGAAAAACTTTCAAGCGAAAACCGAGGGTTACAACACACCCCCTGCTTGCAAGTAAACCCCACCGCCGCGCGTTTAACTCCTCGCGTTTCTTAAACTTTGAATCTCT
This sequence comes from Uloborus diversus, assembly GCF_026930045.1. NCBI lineage: Eukaryota > Metazoa > Arthropoda > Arachnida > Araneae > Uloboridae > Uloborus > Uloborus diversus. The sequence continues at coordinate 158,896,671 of NC_072732.1, read as the reverse complement.
CGTTCTCCCGGAAAAAGTCAAATATAATCATCAAAGCCGCTTCAAGAAGGTTATTGGACTGTCCTCTCACGAATCCAGCCACCATTGTGTATTTAACGGATTAATTAATAGATTTCAAGGCTTTAAATGCGGAGCGTACTCTGTGCTCGTAGTCTTAACACGGAACCTCCCTCGGAGTGAGTTTCCCTACTGCCATATGACGTCACCTCAAGGCGCGCTTTTTTGCGCGTAGGATTTTTAAAAATTCATTAAAAATCAGTCGTTGTGTTTTAAAATATGGCGTCGGGGAATTTTGGGGTTTTGAGGGACTGTTAACAATATGTAATAGTCAAAATAGAAATATTTAATAGGTTGCGACTTCCCTATTGCGTGTATTAAAATTGGTTTGAATAAATTTTCATCATGAAGTACCGGGGAGCAAAAGCAAATGAGGAAGGCAACAGAAAACAATATTTTGATTTTTTTTTTTTTTTACTTACTAATGTGAAAACTGTTTCTATATTTGCCAGGTTATCACTTAAACAACAATAAAATAAATAACATCATAGTCTTAATAACTTCTCAGTTTATTCTTCCAAATATCCCTCATGCTTGCTATTTTTTTTTTTCATTTTGGATATGACTAACCTAGATTGTGATTTTGAAATCCTGAAGTTCATTGTTGAATTGCTTATACTTCTCCAATTATGACATTGAAAAGAAAGATTCTTTGGTTCACACGATATGTTTCTTTCATAATTTCATCAAGTCTTTCAATAAAAAATATTATAAACGGTGTAATGCATATGTATGTATCAGTTTTATCAACCATTTCATATTTAGATTTAAAAAAAAAATCCCATTCACTTTTTGCATTTTTTGTAAAATACCCAGTTTCTGGGTATTTACCCAGGCCTTGGGTAAATATCCGAAAAATATTTACCTACCCGCTGGGTTTTACCCTATCCACATCACTAATTGTAACTGACCATATAGTTTCTCACATAACTAAATCTTGCAAGCGTATTATTTGAAAATAATATTACAATGATAATCACAAAAAATTAGGGCAAAATTAACCAATTTATTTTATTTCATGCCTTTTTTGACAAGTATAAATATTTTTATATTATTCATTTATACACTTTGATTTTCTGTTTAAAATTTAAGAGACTCATTTTTTCACCAAAGGACCCAAATCTATTTCATTAATGGGTCCCTAGGACCCAGGTTACAAATAGTTGAGCATGAACACTGTTGATTGTTCTTCCTGTTCTAACTTTGTAAGAAACAGCTGTTTGAAATTTAAAGAAAAAATAAACTATAGATGTCTTATGACAACTTTGCTTCAGTTGCAATGAAGTCGTTTCTAAAATTTTAAAAGTACTATTTTTTCTGAAAGAACATGCTTAAAAATATAGGATCTGACTATTTTAAAAATAATTTGACTAAGTTTAATATTTTTAAAAAACTAACTTTAATCGGTGCACTTTCATTGTTTACACTTTTGCCGATGACATCACAAGTAATGAATTGCCATTCACTGTTTTTGTTCATAGAACACAATATTTAATTTGATTCTTTATTCACATGTGTTGGCAACGATATGGTTGATAGCAAGCGTAGAGCACAATTTATGTTATTCGCTTCTTGATTATCATAACATGGAAACACGGTTTTGAGATGCGCCAAAGTACATCATTTGTGAGGTCATAAAGTCCACGCCTTGTTTTCAAAATCGAACATTTAATAAAAATAATTAAAAATTAGGCGTTGGGGGAAAATGAAAGTTTTTTCTCTCTCCATGTTATTTTGCTTTTTCTTCTTTTTTTTTTTTTTTTTTTTTTTTGCTTATTCTATCAATTTCAGTGACTAAAAGTAGTACGTTTGACTAAAGGAAACAACTCCATTGGGGCAGGAAACGAAAAAGAATAGAAGTAGTGTATTTTTTTCCATGATAAACAGATTGACAATATGCAGAAGAAGTAAGAAAAAGCAAGCAATAACAAAATAATTTAAAAAATACTGCATTTGGAGTTATATAAATAGCAAGATATGAAACATTTGTGTCACAAAAATTTGTAATATGTTTCAGAAAAGGGAGAACCATGGTTTTTACGTTTTTGGTGCAGGATGTAGCAAGGGACTGAATTTGACATGTATTGACATTCCTTCTCCCTACCCCCTCCCATTTGTGGTTTGTAGTCACACTTTTCTAAATTTTCAAGGTTTCCAAGCACTAAAAAATAAAATTTATTTTTTCAAGTATTTTTCTTTTTTTTCTTCGAACGAATCATGTTAATTTTCGAGAGTTGGGGGCCCCTGACAAAGCGGGAGCCCTAAGCTATGCCTTGCTTAACTTGTACGGAAATCCAGGCCTGATCATGTTGGACTAGTGATGAAAAACTCACCAAGCGGGAAAATTTAAAATCTAGGACGAGTATAAAAATCTAAACATATTGTGTAGATTGACATTTTTTCAATATGCTTGTGGAAAAATCTTGTTTGCTATTTTTATAATTTTATTCATAGTACGCTTTATACTAGCAATATTTATACATTTGCTTCTTGGTTTGCAATTTGCAAATAAAATTTACTTTGCAGTTTTTATACTTTGACAACAAAAACAAGACGAAAAAATACCCAGAAAAAAGTTTATCTGAGTCTTGTAGAGAGGAAACATGACTTAGACAGAGTGATGTTCCATCTGTTTTTCTGAGGTTATACTCCCAGTAATCCATCAGGCACAATATGTGTATGCGATCATATATGTAATATGTCATTATATGAAATTTTTTGAAGCTTGAGGATATACGCCATATATCTAAAAAATGTTTGAGAGTGTATGGAGTGGTGTACCCCTATGGGAACACCACTGCTTAGATCTGTTTTAAGAAAACCATATTAAGCAGATTTTTAAAAATAACCAAAATATTTCAACATTACTGGTATAGTAATTTTCACATATCAGCAGACGGTGACATCAGACGTGAGAAAGCGTTCCAAAAAAAAACAATATAAAATCGAGGTTCTGCTGTATATGCTGTTTTTTAATGTATTATAGGTATAAGGGATGAAAATCTTCCGCGAATCCGCAATATTCCGCTTTTTGTATTTATTTATTAATTTTTTTTTTCCATTTTCCGGCCGCCGAGCATTTTTAAGCGAGCGATCGCGATCGCGTTGAACTTCGTTTTGTGGGTGGGGAGGGGAAAAGGCTCGAGAATAATGTAGAAAGCGGTCAGCGTTTATGCTTTTCGCAATCCGATTGCATCCACTTCCATAACACTCGCTCATTTTTGTCTACTATGCCATCCTATCACTTAAACTTTTATAACTTTTTGTGAACTATTATTTTCAACCCTTCTTGTATGTATTTTATTTTTCGCTGAAAACTTGTACGCTTATTGTTTTGCCACGCCCATTTCATAGCCACTTTCTAGCGGGCGTGCAAATACCCCTTCACGTCCCTTCTGCCCCGACCTTCCCATCAGGATTCTTGCTGAGGCACACGTTCTTTCTTGAGTAGAATGAAGTAAGGAACTTTTTGCTGTTGGTGAAGAGGATGAAATAGGAGTGGAGGGAGAAATGCTGGAAAGTGACGGTGGTGGGTGCAATCGTTAGATGTAGCTTTTGAAATTCCATTGCATCCACTTCTGTAACACTTTCTCATTTTTATTTGCTATGCCATTCTACTGCTTAGACATTAATACCTTTTTGTAGACTAATATTTTCAACCCTTCTTACACTTTATTTATTTATGTATTTTTTATTTTATTTATTTATTTTATTTATTTATTTTATTTATTTATTTATTTTTTTGTAAACTGCCATGCCCATTCAAAAATATTTATCCTATTCCATCCGAGTTAAGTTAAGCCAACATCATTCCTCAAATCTAGTTTTTATGCTTATCAGACTTACCAAAGATATTGCTCTTAAAGATCTTAATAAATTCAAATTGATTTTTAATTATACTGTGCTATTTTATTATGACAGACATGAAAATATAGGAAATTAAGGATGCTTACATTCTCAAATCATGACATAGTGTTTAAAACTTTTTTATCAATTTAAAAATAATCATTTTTATGCTAGTGCTTAAAATGACCATCAAAGCTCAAAAAGTTTTAGATTGGGTTTAGCTTTTTAATGTTTTTCATAGAATATATACAGCTGCTCCACAAAATTTCAAAATGATCCTCAAATTGTCTCTTCAAGGTTAGCCACACTGATAATGTCATTTTGTAATTAATGTCCAATGATTCAGCTTGTTTTAATTATATGGAAGTTTTATAGCATTAGATATCACATTATAAAGTTTTAATTTCACCTGATTTGTGGGCTATGGGAAATTGAAAGTGGTAAATGGAATTGATATATCTGTTAAAATCTTAAATAAATGCATGAATGCAAGCTTATTTTATTTATTCATTTGTTAACATTTCTACTAGTAAAAAAAAATATATATATTAATAGTATCAATATAATTGTAAAAAATGTATATATATTCAAATTTTAAGTATCTCAATTTTTCCTCTTTTTTGACTTCGGGCTGTTTTCATCCCTGATGTATTAATCCTTTTGTCTTTCCAAACAGAGAACAAATTTCACTCTACTAGATCCAGAATGGATGGCATCAGAAGAACTAAAATTATTGAATGCAGTTGAAGAAAGAGGCATTGGAAATTGGTAAATAATTAATTTTTATTTCATAAGTAATCATTTTCCTAAGGAAGCTCAACCCCTTGAAAGCATTTTTGAAGAGCAGTTGAAACATTTGTAAATGCTTGTTTTTATGCTTCTATTAGACATAAATGCTGATTTAATTTTGCTGCGAAAGAAATCTTTTATTTCTGCAAATCATATTTACTTGTGTTCTAAATAATGTGTGACAAAATGCAAAATTTTGCACATTTAAAATGAGAGAGGTGTACTTATCATCAGTATGACATATCTTGCTGAACTAAATTAAATTTACTGTGGGATCAGAAGATAAAATTCACTTGGAAAGCACAAAAGCATTGTACTCAAAAGTAACATGTGTACAGGATGGGTCCTAGAAGTAGTAGGACTGATTTTTTCATGAACGAACGGGAAGACGAGGTGTTCTGCATGTGCACGATGACAAGATATTAGGGGAGCTGGGAAAAATCAGTGGTTGGCTCTTGGCCGTTGAAGATTGCAGTTTGCTTGTACTGTGAACCCCTGTCAAAACACCTCGTCAGGGAGAATCATAGCGTGTATTCTGGTGCGACACAACAAGATTAAGGAGGCCTATGGTTGATGCTGCAATGAGTAGGCCATGTGTTTTTGAGTGGCACAACTTGTTCCGAGAAGGTAGGGAAAGAGTAGAAGACACCCTTTAACCAGCAAGACTAATAAAATAAACTGTGTCATGTGGGAAAAATTTACTGGACTGATTGTAGGACGAGTATCAGAATGATTGCTAATGAATTGAGAATTCCTTGAACCTAAATTTATTAGTTTGTGACAAAAAACTTAACCATGAGGAAAGCGTGCTCAAAGTTTGTTCCACGAGTGTTGTCAGGGGAGCAAAAGGCCAACTGGAAAGCGATCTCGCAGGATCTTCTTCACAATGTAAATTCAAGGACCCTTACCTTTTTGACAGTGTGATTTTTTTTTTTTTTTTTTTTTTTTTTTTTGACGCATTACTGCTCAGTAGAGGCAGTTACACTCTAGTCCAAGCGTTCCCGGGACCATGCGAAAACTAGAAAACTCATTCCTAGTAGCGTACAAAAACTGGAAAACTTGTGGGCAGCAGTGTGTAGGTGCGGAAGAGTGCTACTATCTGCATAATTCTAATTGTTTGTAGTACTCTCATGAATAATTTCTTTTAGGCAAATGAGTTCTACTACTTTTAGTACACATCTTGTCTATATGTACACCATGGTCAACCTTGATTATATTATAATGATGTCAGAAGTCGTTACATTTATGACATTAAAACTGAGAGGATGTTATAAGCAAGATTGATTGTAAGTGTTGCAAATCAAACTACATGCTGTAATTCAATGAAAGTCCATTCTTGTATGAAGTAAGATTCTTAATGCAGCGAAATTACTTCACATAAAATTTATAAAACATACTTTATGATAGGAATGGAAAAAAAAATTCTTTTACTTTTCTACTCTTGTGCACCAATATATTTTATATTTTCTCAAAATTATTTTCAATATCAATATTACTTTTATTAGTGAATTACCTTGTAAAATTTCGTGCTACTTTTCCTACATTTTGTTTCTTCCTTCCCTTTCAATGACATCACACCTTCCATGGTCATCAAAACCTGATTTTTAGATCTACACAACTTACTGCTTTAAATCTTCACCACATACTGATCTTTTTAGAGCTACATGACTTACACACCGTAATTAAGCGTTTAGACCAGTCTTGTTAAAAAAATTGCCCTCCCCAATGCATTTTTGGTGTAAGCTAGCTTGATCTGTTTCTGTTAATCTGTGCGCACCATTTGCTTGTGTATGTTTGTAATCCATTTGTAATAATGAGTGATCCTTTTTTAGGTTTTGCATACATTTTTTATATGCTGTTAACATTTTAGTTATTGTTTAAATGTATGCAAGTGATGTAGATCTTTCTAAGCTATTTCATTACTAGTATTGTTTTTTACTTACTTTGCAGATTATGTGAAATTCGGTTATCTGTGGTTACCATGCCACCCTATTCCACGGATAATCGAGAGTTTACTGTACATGCATTTTTATGTACATAGAATGATGTCTTATTTATTCATACTTTTATTATGCTCTCATTTCAGGTGTGACATAGCTAGAGATGTGGGGACTAAAAGTAAAGCTGAGTGTGAGGAGCATTATTTCAAGTATTATGTGTATAAACCAACACCACCTCTTCCTGGTAAGTCAGGCTAAACAATAACACACCCCAAGCTGTACTAGTTTGTTTTTAAACTTAACAAATTCTTGTTAAGTTGGTTTTTTATAATATAATTTTTTATCCATCCTGTGTTAGAAATAAGGATTTGAATCTAGGCCTTCATGATAAAGCCGAAAAATGTTTTCCAGCTGTCAAAATTGAAAATTCCAGTGTTCTATTTTTGATTAACGCAAATGAGGCTATAAAAAGATTCATTAAATATAAATAATGCACAAATGTATTAATGTTTTTAAGTGTTAAAACTTGAAGAAATATTTCTTATTCCTTCATATCAATTGCAAGTTTGCAAACGTCACGACCCTTCACCTAATAGCACCAAATAGGAAAATCTGAATGAAAGTATTAATTTGCTGTTTTCTGCACCAAAACAAAATTTTTTACTTTTTTTTTTACAAGGACAAAACAAAAATGAGCTTGAATAGTCAGTCATAAGGATTTCCCAAGCTAAGGCTAAGCTTGAAAGACTTTTTATTACATTAGAGGAACCTGAATTTTGAAACACACCTGAAATTTTGAAAGCTAAAAGTCCTTTTTACTTTCTTCTATATCTAATACATAGAAGAAAGTATTGGATTCGTGCAAATTTTCGAATTTCGAATTTTGACGGATTCGAACGTTTTGAGGTGTGCTGAGTCCATTTGGACTATTTTTGGAAAATGTCTGTCTGTCTGTGTGTATGTGTGTCACGTCTGTGTGTGACCAGTTTTTTGTGGCCGCTCTACAGCAAAAACTACCGCATGAAATCGAACGAAACTTGGTACACATATGTGCCACTATGTGAACTTGTGCCCATTGGTTTTTGGCTCGAATTCCTCCAAGGGGGGTGGAGCAATGGGACGTCCATATGTTGCCAGTAACAGAAACAGGTGCTGATTCAATTATGGTGTCAATAACTCAAACGGGGGTTGAGCTATAGAACGTTTTTTGTCGTCATTGTGACTGCTGTATCTCAAGAAATAATGAACGGAATGAAAGAAAAATTTATCGGCAAGTAGCCCTTAGTGGGTATAAAAGCTGATTTTATTTTGGTGTCAACAGCTAAAAAGGGGGTAGCGCAATCGCCCGTTCTTTTTTTCCATTGTGAGTGCCCTATCTCAAAAAGTAATGCTACGTTCTGGTTGAAATTTGGAATATATGTGAATCCACATGTAAACAGGCTTTGGTTCAATTTTGGCGCCAATCGCGCCAAGAGGTGCTGATTTATTTTTATTATCATTATTTTTTAGCGAATAAAAATAGCTTTATTAGTGCAACAATAAGAAAGATAAATCGTAATAGATTATTGTCTGCTTATTTCTCATGATTTTAATTGTATGGAAATGATCGGAAATATTATTTCAATGCTTTAAAATTTTTAACTGTTGCCATCTTATGTTTGTTAACAAATAAAATATTTGTAATTAATTCAAGCAAGGCTTTTAAAATAACTTTCAATTTTCGCTCTTTGCTTTGCTTTTGCAATAATGCAGACATTGGGATGGTCGTCAAGTTTTTTCATGTGTAATTTTGTTTTTGTTGGGAATATTGCTTCCTCGTCAAGCATGGGGAGGGATCAGAAAAAAAAAGAAAAATATAGAAGAAAGTTTCGTGATGGCCACAACATACTAGTTTATTGTTGCCATTCTAACATATTTATGAGTTAATGCTCATTAGCTTTTGTGTAGCAGGCATGTAAACTCTTGACGAAATGCAGTGAGGAAATCTTTTGCGGGTATTAGCTCATTTTTTAGCTTTACATGAAAAAACATTGTAAAAAAATATTTTGATAGAAAAAAATCTGTCCTTTTTAATGGTGCTAACAGAAAAAAAACTGATGGTGGCAAATTTGAGCTACAGTGCTTTGAAAACACTGTTTTTGATGTGGAGGGTTGTGGCTGCCACTTTGGTTGAAGATATTCTTTTCAGAATATATATAATTAAAAACTGAGCGTATGTATGTATGTATGTCCAAGTAACTTCTCCCAAACTCCAATGAACTGACCATCGAGCCAGGTATCGATGGATTCGTAATCTTCCTGTCTTCATGTTTGGCTATTTAACATAATCCTCTGATAATAATTAGCGGAGATATCAATTAAAAACTATTAATTATGACTCTTAGATTTCAAAATAAAATCCTTTTTTTTCAAAGGCTTTCCTCCATTCAAATTATTATTCAGTGCTTCATCTCAACTTTCCGTATCAATGCTTTTATTAAAATTTGTAGTTGTAGCGTGAAGAAAATCGTTAAATGAAAGATTTGTTGTCATTTTTTCTTGAATATAAACAAAAAAATAATTTTGGTTTTTGTTTTGTGGCTTTTCCTGAAATCGGGAGTTTACTTTTTGGTTATTTTCTCGCAATCTGCCGCAAAATTTTACTGTTTTTTTGTTCAAGCCTAATTATTGAACACGCGTCACTAGACATAACTATTATTTTCAAGGTGCACCTTGCAAAGGTGCACGAGCAGCTAATTATATAGTAGCTAATACAGCAGCTAATTATTATTTAAGGTTTACAACTGTAACCTGTTGAACACAGCTATTTTGTCAATAGAATTGCGAAGCATGAGCTTAGAGTGAGTTTGCTCAAAATTTATGATAAATTAAAATCTTGAAAAAAATTTCTCCTTCAACTTTTGTCTAATTTACCTGTGTGCTATGAGAATGTTAGTGATCTTAAATTCACAAAAAAGGCTGTATGTATTAACAATGAGAAGCTCTTTGAGCTCCCAGCATTTCAGGCATCTAGTGTAATAACATTTTCTTCAAACTCAGCCTCTAAACATTGCCATTCATTCCACAAATAATATTTCAAGTTCATTTTTTCATCCTTATTTCAAAAAGCACGATCAAAAATTATATTCTGATAGGAAAAATCTTCTTTCTAAACAATGCTAACAAAAAGAAAATTGATGGTGGCAAATTTGAGCTACAGCTCATTGAAAGTAGGCTATTTATGGTGTACATGATTTTGATAGCCACTTTGTATGACAATATCTTTTACAGAAACTTTGAATGTAAAAATAAATTCACACAATGGAAAATTTAAAAATATTTTTTAAAAGAAAAATTAAGACCTACTTTGAAACAGAATTAATGAAGTTTAAATCAACTGAAATTTAAGTCAGCTAAAATGTTGAAAATAATATTCTTTAAACAACATCAACACTACTTGAAAGTATAATATTTGAAATATGTGCTAATAAATGAATTAAAATTATCATCACACTAACATTTTTTCAGCAATTCAATGTAACTAAATATTATTTAACTGTAGAAGCAATTTTCATTCTCTGTGTTTAATGTATGGTTACATATATGAAGCTTTTAATGCTTAGCATAAAATGGATGATGCTTTTTTTTTTTTTTTTTTTGGCCGGATGGCCGTGAACTTTTCAAACCAGAACCTTTATTTGGAGGGGAATGTGTTCCACTATAGGAAGAGAAAAGAACGGTATTCCAATAAAACATTTAAGAGATTTACATTATAAAGACCCTTGACATTTTTTTCAATTGCTGTCGAATTTTTTGATGCCAATGACAAGACCCAAATGTTTTAAATAGACATAGAGATGTCAAAACTACAAATGAGTGTTGCATTTGCTGCATTTAATTTTGTGCATGTTTCTGAATTGGTTTTATGTATTTTATTTAGAAATTCAAGCCCCAGAAAGATGCAAGGATATCCATCCTGCTCCAGTGTCTTGTACTAGTAAGTTATTACAAAAATTTATTGGAATATAGATAAGTTTGCATGAAATTACGCTATATGCTCATTTAATGTTACTTTTCACTCATAATTTTAAAATAATATTTTTTGTTTACTTGTTTCATTTTCGAGTTCCTTTTACTCAAAAAAAAAAGAATTTTAACAATTTTTTTTTAGTGATTAAAAGATTTAATATGAGTGAAAAAAAGAATTTTCTTTTTTGTTTGTACCAATTTTTTGAGAAATCTAAGTGTAAAAAAAAAGTCTAATAAGCAAAAATCTAAAGAAAAATTAGAGATTGCTTCTCGAAAGTAAGCCAACTCCAAACAAGCAAACTTAGCTGTGTGACAAAATTCTCTATCGATTTATTGGTATCAATTAAGGGCTTCACAAATGTTTTGAGGTATAAATTGGGAGGGGGGAGTATATTTATGCATGTTTATGTGTGTGCATGACTAGAGCCCTTGTACAATGTACATGAAATACCCCGCCAGCTTAGTCAATCCATCTGAGGACTGCAGTTTCATGCTAATTATAAGTATTTCTGCTTTAGCCCTGACTATTGGGCGGTAACTTACTGAAAACAGAGTCCTTGTGTGTTTGAAATAAAAATTGTTATTTGTGTTCTCTTGTGTAATAACTTCATTTTCTTGAATTTTGGAATGTGTAGTAATGTTCCAAATTCAATGAAAAGCTTATTATTTAAGGCTTGTATTATATTTTGTGCATTAACATCTCTTTAAGGATTTCATAGTTGAAATTTAGCTTACATATAAAAATGAAACACATTGAAGCATGTACAAAGGTATGCAAGCAAATGTTAATAAGCCATTTTAATATTTTGTGAAAGATTTTCCTTTCTGATTTTCTTTTTGCTAAAGTGTTTGTGGACTCTGACACAGCTGTATAGCATCCTACTGTGTCTGTACTAAAATATCTCATTCAATTGCGGTATAAAAACATTTCAATTTTATTGCAGAAATTATCTACTTCCATATTTTATTTCTATAATTTTACTCATTAGAATAAAACCTGTAACTTTCCTCTCTGGAAACATTTAAATAATAAAGAGAGTCCAAAGTGTATTACACCAATATTTAAAAACAAAATAAAAAAAAAAAAAAACTATACTCAAGTGGAGTTCAACCATCTCAATCTGATTTAGAAAAATACATGATTCCCCTTCTCCCCTCTCTGTTTAAGTGCTATTAACTGATTCAAAATGTAACTTTTTTTTTCCTTCAGTTCATTCAGAATTATTCATTAGTCATTGAAATAATTATGTTAAGATACTGAAATACCGTTGAAACTATGATTCATAAAAGCTAATAATTTTCTTCTTCAGAAAATCTCTCCCCTCCCCCCCCCCCCCATCTTTCCTCCATTTTAAATTGTATGCTTAGTTATAAAAACTTGACTCTTTTTTTATGTGATTTATTACTCTATCAGATATCCAAAAAGGAAACGAAAAAGAGAGAGAAACTGAAAAAAAAAAGTTTTTTTCCAATACATAACCTGAGCGTTGAGTTGTGAGAAATTTAATGTTTAGAATTATGAATATTCATTAAAAGGTATTAGGAAAACAATTGTTAAGAGATCTTATATACTAATTAGAATTTTAAGGGTTGTTGAGATTTTACTGCAGGTATTCCCAAAGTCTATGCTGTAAAGTGTCCATAGTTTCAATATACTATATAGCAGATATAGACTATGTTGCCATGAAAAAACTCTAAACCTTCAAAGGGTGCCACCAATCGAGAAAAATTTGAGACCCCTGGTTTATTGAATGTAGTTGAAAGTCTTATACACAAAGGACTTTATGCTTTTTAATTTTAATAATTAATTGGAAACTTAATGCATTTAAACAAATATTTATTGAAATATTATTTTGTCAGTGTAAATATTTGAAAATAGTGTAAGTGTGAATATTTTTGTTTGCTGGAAAAAAAAACTTTTTAAATATATTTTTTCATCGAGTGGATTACTCAGTTACTCGGACATTTATTCAAAATCATAAAAATTTATTTCGTTAATTTTCTTGTAAAAATGCAATTTTCATCAAAAGTTTTTTGAAAAATCAAAAATTTAAAATAATAAAACTCTAATTTAAAAAAAAAAAACTGTTTGCTGTTGTGAAAATTTTAACTATTGAAAAGAGATGATTCTTACAAAATGAGAGCATAAGAACCAGCATCTGGTTTGGTAGCAGCAGTTGCTGATTAAAATAGTTTAAAGTTTCCTAAGATTTAAGTTTACAAATATGAGATAACCTTAGTTAAGATAAGCACTGAATCTACATTAAAAAGTAAAATTAAATTGTCTGGGGGGGAATTTTGGCTTTATGAGGTGAAGAAAGTTTGTTGTGCTGCTATAAATTCAAACTTTTACCAAAACATTATTTGCTGTATGTAATACGAAAATACTACAACATCTAAATAAAGCACAAATTAGCAGGTTTTAACATTATGTGCTTCATTTACGTTGATTTTTCATTTTACTACTGTGCCCTCTGTTTTACCTAGCTACTCCAATGTGCATCTAAGGCTGTAAATTTTTTAAATGTATGCTAGCTCCAATGTTTATACCGTCCATTTCCAAACATTAAGTTTATTTTTTAGAAAAAATGCTTCTTGTTTTCACCACATTTTGACTATTAAAGAGGTTCATTTTCATTTGACATAATTGCTATGAAAAAAAATTCCCTCTCCTTTTTATTTTTGTGAGGGCGAGGTATTTTTATCCTTTTGGTGGGACAGAAGGAAACAGTTTTTATTTTATCTGCAATTTTATATTTTCACAAAAATGATTTTTAGTTCACCTGATTAGTGGCAGCTTTACAGGTTTAGGAGTGTGTCACAATGCATTTTTGGGGACCCTTAGAGATGAACAGATATTACATAGGATATTTTTTCAGAATATCAGCTTCAATGTTCCCTTCCAGTTGCAACATTTGTGGCATGGTAAAGCCGACACTGCACCCGGCATAAAATGCTAGCATTAGGGCCTAATTTAAGAAATGATGTTTTCTGTCGGGCCACACTTTTTTTTTTTTTCAAGAACTCAAATGAGCAAGCTGGCTGTAGCCACGGTTGACATTGTTCCAATTCAATCATAACTTTCCTGGCAATAAGTTCATATCTGCAGTGAATAGTGTATCAAGCACACGAAAAAGCACATAGTGCTTTTTAAAATTCTAAACTCGGTTTTCAAATTCAGGTGTCAATTCAGGCTTCAAAGGATACATATTTGGCCATTACCTCCTGTGTAATAACTATTTTGCTATTAAAAAATATATTAGTTTATTGAAATGAAACTAAAGTAAGATTTATCATCCCTGGCTTTCCTTTTACAGACTTTTCTCAAGACCCTCCACGCCCAATAATTTCTTCGACTTTGTACCAAGAAATGGCTGGATACATGCCTGCAAGAGGAGATTTTTCATCTGAGTATGATGATTTTGCTGAGTTAGATATCAAAGATCTAGATTTTGATGAGGACGATGATCCTCTATTTAACGGTATAGTATTTAACAGCAGGAATGTATTATGTTTAAATCAACACATATTTATATTTTTAAATAATTTGGTTTAATAGTTAAAATATAAAATTTATTTTAGATTCTTTTGTGGATAATTCTGAAAAAAAATTTATGTGATTGAACTTGTATGTAATAAATGTAACAGAATCAAGTTTAATGTTTTTCCTTCTTTGTCCTCCTCTTTTTTATAGTTTTCTCCTTTAGAAATAAACTTTTTTGTCATATTTATGTATGTCAGTGTCCATTTAACATTGATTAAATTTACATTTTCAGTGGTATCCAAGAAATAATAATTGTTTTATGAAATCCTATTTAAAGGGAAACAAGTTAAACATGCCATTTATTTGTCAATTCTTATTCATTTGTTTATTTTACTTACTCTTTTCTTATTCTGTCATCCTTATCATTGACAAAATTCAAACATTGACCATCTTATTATTGCACTAGTGTCTTCAAAATACATATTTTATTACATGTTCCCAGGTTAATGTCCAAAAAGTGGAAAAAAGAATGTCTTTAGGGGCATGCACAAAGAAGGAGAAGGGACACCTGTTGGCCTGGGCCCAATATTTTTAAAACTAGGGGTGAAATATAGGGGTAAACAATATGGAGGGGGGCCCGGAAAAGTCATTTGTGAGGGGCCCTAAAATTGCTGTGCACGCTTCTGTATGTCTTTCAGTTCTTAAAAAACTTATCAAAGAAATTATGCCTTAGACTTGCTTGGTTTAGGAATAAAGCAATAGCTATGGTTCAACTGACAATTGATTACAATGCTGGTATTTCTAACCCCACATTGCCCTTTACTGTGTATAACCTTTTACAGTAAATGACCATTGCATTAGAGTGCAACCAGGCCTCTCATTTGAAAAATTTTCCAGAGGGGGAGCGAAGGGTGTTGTTCAATAAATTTTATGATGAAAAAACAGCAAAATATGTACAAAAGTGCTTAGTTTAATTATGTTTCTTAACTCCAAGGAGGGACAACTGACCCCATTCCTCGATTGCCCAAATGATGGACCTGAATGCAACCCAAGTTTTTTGCCAATGAAAGCTTCAGCAATCAAATAAAAATCTTAGTTTAACAGTGAAACAGTGGAAAAGATGTTTTGATCTGATGGTTCTTGTTTAATGTTCATTTATTGTCATTCAAGCAATTGTTTTGTATGCATCATTGTATTTATAATTGTTTCATTGTGCTTTGATATGATTGTTGACTTTATTATTTGAAAGCTATTTTGCAATGAAACCTTTAAACTATTCCTATTACCTTATAAAAATTCATAAAATGAAGCAATTTTCAAAAAAAAATATTCATTTAATATCGATCCAACTGTATAAATATTTGTTAAAAATTTATTTTTTACTACCTTCTCAATAAAAAGTGGCTTTCTCAACTGTTTCTTATTTTCTAATTTTTTTAATGATCTTGTTTCTTTTGTAACCATTCTTAATTTAATTTCAGAGGTTCAGAAAAATGTATTAAGCATTTACCAAAATCGGTTGAAAGAAAGAGCTCGTCGGAAGCACATTATTATGACTTTTGGGTTGATAAGCATGAAGCGAAACTTTGAAGACTGGAAAAGATACTCTATATTGGGAAAAAACATCCTGGATAAAATGAAAGCATTTATGCGTCTCTTTGAACCGGAGAGTTATTATAAGTTCATGGAAAGCATGTTATGTAAGTTAATCTTAAATTTTTCCTTGTTTTAGCATAATAGGCAAAAAATTAATAAGCGTATATCTATATGTACAACAGGGTTGAATTGGTGCCAAAACATCATTCCGGTACTGCTTTTTTTTTGGAGGGGGGGGATAATTCCCTTGAGCCAAAGTTTCCACTACGGTCTCGCATTTTTCGCAGAATGCGAAAGTACTATTTAAATTACGAAAATAAAGCAAGGCATTTTTGCTTTTTTTGCTCAAATAAAATAAAAGAATACAGAAATAAAAAATTTAAAACACAAAAAAAAACAAAGCATGATTGAAAGATTAAACAAGAACAGTGATATTCAACTTAATCATATTATAAATCTTAGCTCAGAAAATGTTTCAATTACTATTAAGTTCAACAGTACTTAGTCTTAATGGGCACTATGACCTTCTAATAAATGAATTTTTTGGGTTCATTTATTGTCAACATTTTAGCAAATTGCTAAACCTTTTTTTCTAACCTTCGCTTTTTTGCTAAAGAAGTTTTGAACTCAGCTTAAACCCTGTCTTGAGCACAAAATTGGTCATGACTCAGGATTTAATTATTTCTCATAGGTGTTCTGGGACTGGAAAGTTAATAAATTTATCTCTGATATTTATACACATAAAATTTCATACAATTGAAATAAAAGAAAACCATTGTAAGGACAATTATTGAGACTTGAGACTCAACAGCCATGAATGAATCTCAAAAAACACAAATCCTGATGTTTGTTACTTGAATCAGAAGATATATTTGGCAAATGCACTACATACCTCAAATGCCAGCAAAAAGCAAATGCTGTGAGGGGAAAAAAATCTTTAATTTTTTACCATGCTTATAAAAAAAGACAAAAAATTCCATTGCACCTTTTCATGCAGAATTGAAGCAAAACAAAACTTTCCTAAAAGCCAATAACGAAAAACTTGATTCGTATTCCACTAGTCAAAGTACTAGTAACCGTCAACCAAATGAGCTAATTAAAGACAAAACCAAAAACATGAACTAAAATAATTTGGGTTTAATTTTTTCATAATTAGCTGTTGTTGTTTTTGTATCAGTTGTTGTCTTGTGCTAGCTAGGCTGGCAATTTGAGATGCGCTGCTTCACTTTTCCACTGTACCATAATTTGGTGTGAAGACCGGCTTCCACAGTACACACATGCCATAAGGACCTGTTTATAGGGAAGGCAACCATTCAGAGCACAACACATTCATACACATAAAGACAAGGACAAGAGAGGGAAAGTACATCCTCTATGCCCAAGCTGAGATTCTTCCCTAGGACCTCCCCATCACAGTCACACTCCTCTGACGACTAGACAGGGCGGGCAATATATCATAATTAGCTGTTAGTATAATATTACCTTTCAAATTTCAATCAAGAAAATTTCCCCAAAATACACTAGGTTCGAAAAGCTACCCATTTAAGCGGACAAGTCCAAAATATTGTTATTAACATTTATTGTGTGTTACATGTCAGCTTTGTATTTAATTTGTTTTCTTCTTTGATATTTCATAGATGAAGAAAAAACTAAACAAAGGATAAAGATGCTTCAAGAATGTCGCAAAGCTGGAATAACTAGGCTACATAGTATTGGAACGTATATGAAGTTGAAAAGGCGTAGAGAGGAAAGGCAACGTGGCCGAACTGCTCTTGATGAAGTGCTAGCACAAATCAAAGTAAAACAAATCTGCAATTTTTAAGTTTTATCAATTTATTGTACCATTTTATAAAAACTTACTGTGAACTGTAGTAATCAACTATAAATTCATATTATAACACATTGTAATACAGTAAGCCCTTGTTATATCATGCCTCATAATATTGCTCATTTGGATATATGACGTTTTTCTCTGTCCTCTGAAAAATTTGTTGGACTTATTCTTATAGCTTAATTGAGAACCTGAAGTTCGAGGAACTAAAGCAGGTTGAAAGCAAGGCCAACTGAAAATTTGTGGAATGATCTGTCTGGGGGAAAAGAATTACAGATACATTTTAACAGTCAAAAACATTTCATTAAACAGTTAACAAGGGAAAAATACAACAACAATTGTATATATCACAATACATATTCCTAAAACAATTATGACTAGAAAATAAACCCTGAAATATTCATAGGAAAAATTCAAAACAAGTTTCGTTAAAGTTCTAAATATTATTAAAATGACTATCTAGTCACACCTTGAGTTCACGCCAAAATATGAAAAAGTCCTGGTAAAACAACATTAAAAGAAAGTCATACCACAGGATAATTCACTCTTAAAAGATGGCACACGCAAAACATGAAGGCACCTATCTGCATATCGGATATCTAGAAGAGTTGACACTATTCCTTCCCTCGAGGACGGCAGTCATGCCTTTTTCTCAGTAGGCCTGTCATTTTTTAGACATAAGGATCTGTTCCATCTGTTGAAGAACCTTACTGAACGAACATCCAGCCCAGCCAGACTCCCGGACACCGTCTTGCCCTCAGGTGGTATCCTCGCGTTGGACCGACATCCAATTTGACTAACACGAGCCTTCAAACAGCCCTATTCAGCCCATCTTGGGCCAAAATCAACTTCAATCATAAAAAGACCTTCAAAAGCACTCAAGGTTAACTTTAGAACAAGCCCGCACTTTTAGCAGGATTAAACGAAACTTTTCTTACATGTTTCAAACTACAACCACGTCCTCAGCGTGGAAAATTTAGATCGGAGACATCTCTCCCAGGTGCAAATCTTAACACCAAACCAACTGGCCAACAGCCGCAACGACACCAGGAACAGCAAAGAGCTGAGATGAGAATATAAGAGAGTGATTGATTGACTCCCCTCTTTCCCCTCTTTATACGTTTACTTTCTAACTACGCAATGGTGTGACGCAATATAATTCAATGCATAAATAAGTCATCAAAACAACTCAACACAGTTAACATTTTAAACCGTAAAACTTTTAAAATAGTTTTCCACATGCATTCAACAAAAAGTTACTCAACATTTATGCCCATTACGTCACCCCATGACGATGGTAAACAGCACGTGAATCTTGTTGGAATTTTAACTCTGGAGAACAATTCGATCGCCGGTTAGCTAACAGAATAATTAACTCAAAATTCAAAAATGAAGGAAGTAAGTTGTAAATTCGCTCGCCGGTTAGCTAACAGAATAATTAACTCAAAATTCAAAAATGAAGGAAGTAAGTTGTAAAACCTTTAAAAACCTTCTACAGTTTTAGGAATTGTCTTCATGAACCAAAAATATATTATTTTTCTAACAAAATAAAACTAAACAAAACTTCATTCTAAATTTGAGATCATTTAAGTGGTAAAGACATTGTATATTTATCTGGAAAATTCTTTCCATTTTAGCTCATAAATAAAATAGGGATGTATTGTTCTTCTGACTTCCCCACATGTTTAGTTATAATGGTTTAAATTCTTATTTCACCGAAAAACCATTGGAAAAATAGCTGTTGTGTTAATGTATTTATTTTATTGTAAACAGTTGCATTGATCTTTAAAACTTCCCCCTCCAGTCCTGCATTTTAAAATTAGTTCCATGTATTTCTTTTAAAATGTGATATGGAATATAAATGTGTTAAATACATATATTTTAATTATTTTAAGGATGAATCATCATGTCAGCAATTCATTCGAAGACAATATCTCAAAGAAACCAACCAAGGCTTGACAGAAGCTGCTCCTTTTAGTGGTAAAATGCTTCTTCTATTCTTTTTTATTTCTTCTAAATTTTTGCTTTAGTCAACTTGTTACGATTTGTTTACTGCTTTGTTATGCAGTGGAACCTCTCAAACTAGACCATACTGTGGCTGAATCTTTTGTTCCTTAAATTAAAATGTCGCTTCTTCGAAGGTTGCATATAAGGTGATGAATATAGGGAACTCATATGGATGCTTCAGTTACCAAATCTCTTAACTCCACTTTTTAAAAAAATCTTTATTTCTGTTTTAATAGTGCTTTATCAGTGATCATAAAGTTTTGGTTCAGTACATTTTGGACCATGTGATGACAGAAAATGTATCACAAGGGCCTATTTACTCCTATGGATCATCCCGTCTTCTTCATAGCTATTCTCTACTTTTTGTTTTATGGAGTTAGTCAATTTAGCAAGTAAAGCATCCATATGCTAAACTTATACTTTTACCATTTAACAATAGGTGCTGAAAGTTTATTTCATATACTAAATAAAACTCGGGTTACTCAAATTAAAAAATTTAAAGTTTTTCAAAAATTTAGTAAAAACAAAGTTTTGTAATTTACATCTACAGAAATTACTTTGAAGTAATTTGTTGCATGGATTTGTTTGATGTTATGTAATTTACAATTCAATGCTATATTCATTACAAGTTTTGTTCACATTTCAAGTTTTCTTGACAAAGCTTGTTATGGGCCATGCATTAACCATTCAGGCTGAACCACAGGAATAAATTGTAGAAATATTCAGCAAGGATTTTAAAATAGTTTTTTGTACATGCTGATAAACTTTCATTCTCATGTTATATTTTAGACAAGAAGTGAAATTTGAATATTCCAGCAAATTTAATGTTTCTTATTCATTTATGCATTGACTTTGTAATTTTTCTCTGTGACTGTGTCTCTTAAACTGATTACCCATAAATCAGAGGAAAATACATAGAGGTCCTCTGTCCTCATTCAAAGGTACCAAGACCAGAAAAAAGTGTACCTTAAAAAGAGATTCCTTTCTTTGAAAGTGTTAAATAAAGGACGTACAACTGTGCTTCTTTAACTTTTTAAAATTTATTACAAAGTTTTACTTATCATAAAATGGACTCAATTAGTGTTCTTATTTCACACGTTAAAAAAAGAAAAGTTGGAAGCTTCCTTCCCACAATGACTCTAGATATAATTATCATTTTCAAATATTGATACAAGCAAACCTCATTTCTGATAAATGAGACCTGACGGTAGAATAGTCGATAATACTTGGGATTCTGTTGTGCTTCAATTTGCTGCTCTCAAGGGCATATTATTAAATTAAATTTTTGAACTCTTCTTTTTGTTGTGCCTAAGAGTTCTTATTCATTTGCAATCTATTGAATAGCTTTTAGCAAAAAGAGCACCCGAAATAAAATTATACAATAGTTTGAGCATATTATATAATTTTAAGAAGGTGAAAAATGAAGTTATTGACCTTCTTATTTGCAATCATGCAAAACTGTTAAAGGAGTATACGACAGAAGATTCGTCAACAAACTGCACACTCTTATTTAAAATTTCCGATTTGTTGGAAATGAGCTCTGTTTTGGAAAAAAAAAGTTTTGCTGAATGAAAGAAAGCAAATTTTCTTCTAAAGTTAATGTAAATAATTTTATTTGTGCTTTATCATGTTGTTTTATTATGTTGTTGAAATAAGGAATTGTAATCACTCATTTTCATATTTGTTTTATAGGTCGCCGATCAGCGCCACCTCTTAACATTATTGGAATGCCTGGATCTGAAAATCTGACTGCTAAAGAGAAAGAGGTAATACTTTTTTCAATTCCTACTATTAGTTCACACTATCCATATATCTTTATACATATACTTCATACATGCTAATCTCTGTCCGGATGTCCGGGGTAAACTTCAAAACTACTGGAGGGATTTTAACCATTTTTTCACCACAGATAGCTGCATAATCGGGGTACAACTTAGGCTATAATTTATCGCTAAAAATCTTAGTTTAAGAACATCGTGATCGAAAACAGTAAATGTCATGTAATTTCCACATTAAATGATTAAAGATTAAACCCATTGTTTCGAAAATTCGTTGCCTTTCAACAGCAACATTAAAAGTAATCATAATGTGAATTTTGAATCAAGGCCTCTCTGGAGCAAGCATGACATTGCTTTCTTAGGAATTGCATCCTCATCTTTATACATAAAGGGCTAATCTCTGTCCGCATGTCCGGGGTAAACTTCAAAGCTACTGGAGGGATTTTAACCATTTTTTCACCATAGATAGCTGCATAATCGGGGAACAACTTAGGCTATAATTTATTGCTAAAAAGCTTAGTTTAAGAACGTCGTAATCGAAAACAGTAAATGTCATGTAATTTCTACATCAAATGAATAAAGATTAAACCCATTCGCAACTCCAGAGCTCGAATGCGCTACCTTGCGGATAGTTACAAAACTGCCAGAAAAACTAAAGCATTGCGTTCCACGTGTTCATTTTGGGCAAAACAAAGTTTTTTTGTTTTTTTTCTTACGTAATTCATTATTTGGAATCATCTTGATATAAACTATGAGTGCACATTTTATTTATATTGTTCTGAGTGAATTTGAATAAGTATCAGTTTTTCAATTCAATGAAAAAAAGCGGACTTAACAAAGTTGACTGGACACTAGGGCCATGCTGAAAAATTACTCTTTTCCTTAACCTAATTCCACATTAATAGCCTTTAATCCCATTTAAATAACCTTTGTTACTACAGCATCCAACTGAAATGGACAGTATGCAAATAAATTTTCTTGAAAATATTTATCGCTGGATTGAAAAATCCAGAAAGAACGTTAAGAATTTGAACAATAAAAAATAAAAGTTTGGAATTTTTATCGCTAAAATATCGCGCGAACTTGACTTTATTCCTATGCAAAAATTCATTATCGGTGTAAGAGTTTCGCCAAAAATCTGTTTATAGGGTTATGGTTTTAAAATTGTGCGAAAAAATAATGTATCTTGACAAGATTTCGCATATCAGTTAAATCATTTCCATGACGAATGAATTAAATGCATGATGATTTCTTTTGATATCCAATCATATAGTCATTGAAATAAATTATCTAGTGTTAAATGTTACTCTTGACTGTCTGTCCCGTATGTGCACTATGTGACAAAAATGTCAACAAATGCCGGAAATGTCACAAAAATGTCAACAAATGCCGGAAATGTCACGAAACAGGACATAATATGTACTAATGTTTAGAAAAAACGGTACAAAATGAAAATGCTGTTTGAAGCAAACCAAAAATTTATCAATTCCGAATTCAATATTGTGAAAATGGCTGCTTCAGAACAACTTACTGTGTGTTCTGCATTAATTTTTTACTTTGGTAATACTTTTTGATTTCGAATCTCTTTCTACATGGGTCAGAATAACCAAGAGACTTATAAAAATCTTTTCAAATGAATAAAGAACAAAAAATCATACATGCGAACAAAAATTTCTGTCATTTCCTAAGTTTAGAAGCAATTTTTACATTACAGCGTGCGTTTGTTTTAGTTTTTTCATCCGCCATTAGACAGTGACTGCAGCGCGCCCTATAGTTTGTTGGAGTTGCGAATTGTTTCGAAAATTCGTTGCCTAACAACAGCAACATTAAAAGTAATCATAATGTGAATTTTGAACCAAGGCCTCTCTGGAGCAAGCATGACATTGCTTTCTTAGGAATTGCATCCTCATCTTTATACATAAAGGGCTAATCTCTGTCCGGATGTCCGGGGTAAACTTCAAAACTACTGGGCAGATTTTAATCATTTTTTCACCATAGATAGATACATTATGAGGGAGCAACTTAGGCTGTAATTTATTCCTTAAAAACTTAGTTTTAAAAAGTTATGGTGGAAAACAGTAAATTTCTTATCATTTCCCCATTAAATAATTAAATTCGCAACTCCAATAACTTATAAGGGGCGCAGCAGCCACTGTCTAATGGCGGATGAAAAAAGGTGAAACAAACAATTGCCATAACTTATAAATTGCTTTGACGTTTAGTGAATGACAGTACTTTTTCATCGTATTTGTGCGAAGCTTTCTTTTTTATTCTTCTGAAATTACATTACACCACATACTGCTTGAAGCCGGAAATTTACGACAAAGAAAACTCGTGGAATGGAATGTTTTACCTTTTTCTTTAGTATTGGTAATCACCACAAGGTAGCGTATTCAAGCTTTGAAGTTGCGAATGTATAAACCTATTGGTACAAAAATTCGTTGCCTAACAACAGCAATAATAAAAGTAATCATAAGGAAATTGTTGAATCAAGGCTTCTCCGGAGCAGACATGAGTTTTAAGTCGTTTAAACATTTGGAAACTCTACTTTTTGCATCCTTAAAGAAACATAGTAGAGAGCTTTTTTTTTCTTTTGAGTGTGTACTATTTAATTAAATAAAGCGCACGGTTTTTTCATTGATCTTTGTTTTTGTTAGTTCATATTTTGGAAATTTTTATATGCTTAAATTCGTGCTTTTGTTTCTAAATGAATATTCGTTCGTTCTTTATACTTATTGCTATTTTACTTTAATGGGTAAGGAAGAAGCTCGATTTTTAATCACGTCAAAGTGATATGTTTTGAGTTCTTTCAGTTAAAACAGAAAACGAAAGGAAGTAGCGATTGTTTCCTACATTTATTTCTGACCCAGGCAACGCTGGGTATTTTTGCTAGTATATATATATATATATATATATTTAATTCAGGGATCTGGCCAGAGGATATTTGGGTCCGTTAACGGACCCTTCACAAAAATCCGATCAACCAAAATGGACCTTTCACAAAATCCCGATCAAACAAAACGGACATTTCACAAAATCCCGATCAAACAAAACGGACCCTTCACAAAATTCTGATAAACAAGATCGGATCTTTCACAAATTGTTAATTGAAAGAGCAAATCTGAAAGCAAAACAATGCATATTTCTGTGTATAAACCGATAATTTTTGAAACCTTTTTTGAAGTCAAATTAGAGGGGATAAATAATTGCTACTGCCAAATAAATATAATGGTTGTTTGTTTGTTTTATCACAGCTAATTAGCAGAGGTGTTGTTGTAAACTTTTCTGAAAAGGCATTGGTAAGCACTTTTCTCCCAGCTCATGATTTAATAAACAATAATAATATATATCTGCGAAATGAACTTAGAACTGCAAAAGGATAGTAAGGGTGGGGAAAAAATATGATCGCTTCAGATAGGGTTACCAACTTCAAAATTATCACCACTTAGCATCTGGCGTTGAACCTTTATAATGACTTGATTAGAAAATATTCTCATTTTACTAGCTTGTCAATATTTGCGTTTTTACAGTGCGGTGCGATGTTTAATTGTTATTTTGGGAGAAAATTATATGGGTTTTGATTTTTCGATGCTAACAAGGATGATTAACTTTAAATAAACTCTTTTAATTACCGTTTTTTTCTTTAGATGTCTACATTTTGAAAAATGCAATCCTTTAAATCTGATATGAGATATGAGAGTCATATTTTGTTCTTTTTTCGAGCTAACTTCGCTTTATTAGGATGCAAATAAATGAAAAGTCTCTTTATTTCTGTTAGAACTCTCATTTCAAGTTTTTAAAGCAAAATTCCATTTTCTGTTATGAGTCAAAAATTAAAATGCTGAATAGATGGTTTATTTTATTTCTTTTTTTTTTTTTTTTTGCTTCAACTGTGTCCACAGATGTTAATGAAATGTTTATCATAGGACTCTAAAATGCAATTTTAAAATAATTTTATCAAAAATATTTCTTTTACAAGTCGTTTTTATACTTTTGATGCCTTCACTTTGAGAATTGCGATCTCTTTGCATCCGCTATCGGAATCCGATTTTTCGAATTTTTGATGTTTATTACGCTTTGTTAAGAGGTAAACAATTAAAATAACTTTATATTTTTGTTAAAATCACGGAATTTATACGTTTTAAACGAAATTCTGTGCTTTTTAAGTGTCTTGGGTCACAAAGTTAAATGCTGAACCCTATTCTGAATTTTATTTATTTATTTTTTTTTTTTTTGTTACAATTATTTTAAATACTGGACAGAAATATTTGTAGTATAATTTAACAAAATGTAGAATGGTAGATAAATATTGATACTTGAGAGAGCGATGCCCCCCCCCCCCCCCGCCAAATATCAGAAAAGCACTCCAGAATGATATTCTTGACATAGAAGAGGAAAACACGCAACTCGCAACTTTAATTGATGCAGTTTGTGCCATCTCTAAATTATAAAATTTTGTTTTAACAATTTTTTTTTCCCCAAATTAATTATTTTTTACAAAATTTATTCATTTTTCACAAAATTATTTAATTTTTCACAAAAAACGGACCCTGTGAAAAATCCTGGACAGACCCCTGTAATTTATACACCCAAACCTGTTTATATGCGGTGGATAAGGAGCGTGTTAAAAAAAAACTGTTCGAAACTTCACGAGTAGCTATAAAAAGTTGTTTTTGCAAGTGGATAGGGACCACATAAAAAAAGTCTCTTGTAGAAAATAACCTAAAAACTTACAAAATAACTAGGAATTGCTTATCTTTAAAATAAATCAAAGTAAACCAAGTGATGATTATTTTTCCGCAGTCTGACAAAATTTCCTGAATAAGGAATTTTTCGGAGGTCACAGTGACTTCCCATTGGGGTGCCTATGTCGTCACTTGAAGAAATTATCTCACATTCATTTTAAAAATAATTTTGTCAATTGAATCCCAATCTGACTGAAATTTTCATATATACCACACAAAAAAATTTTGCACAAAAAAGACTGCACAAAAACAGATTTCAGTGTTATCTTACAGTTCAATTTTCACCCATTTCTGGTGGTAAGATTTTTTTGAAATTTGGTATGCGACTTCAGACCCAATGACAGTGCAATATTCTTGAATCAAATTAATTAACCAATTCCAATTTTAGTCAACATTTAAATTAACAAATTTTTTGCTTAAATCCTGTACTATTAGGACAAAAAAAATGCTCACACAAATTAGAATTAAATATCCTTAGAATCCCCTAATTTTTCTGCATCAGAAAAATGTCTTCCAATGTTCCAAGGTAATTAGAACCTGAATTATAATTGTTTTTAACACATTTCATGCTAATACAGTCAGACACCGATTTAACAAATTCATTGGGGCCGAAACTTTTATATGTTAAATCAAGGTTATTCATAATATTGGTTTTTTTTTAATTGCACTTACTTTATCTAAAAGCCCTATTAAGCAGCTGCACGAAAATATCCATAATTAGAAAGTGTACACTATTTATTCAGTATTCCACGACTTATTACACACTACGTAATTTGAAATTTAGTTTTTTAATAGATTTTGACAATTTTCTTGATACTTGACTGAGAAATAGTTCTCTTTCGACTTTATGGACAGAAGAAAATACTGTGTGATTTACAGCCTGCTGCTTGAGATATGATTTTACACTTTCCACTCCGTGTAAAGCATTAGTAAACATAACAGTAATTTTTAATGAGTTTTATTCTCGCTTTCTGCAACAGAACCGGTATTCTTTGGTTGCCCCATTGCCCGTCAAATTCTAAAAAATTCCGCTGATTCTAAAAAAGTCTTTTTCTGCTTCAGACAAGATGGATACGTCATTTAAACAACAATCCAATATTTCCTAACTCAAATTAACAAAAAAAAAATTTTTTTAGGCTGTTAAAATAATTTGTTAATTTGGGGTTTATTATTCGGTAAATAGAGGTTTTGTATTCATTTTAGTCGGGGGAAAAGTAAAATTGACGAAATTCGTTAAACAGAGATTTGTTAAATTGGAGTCCGACTGTATGTAAGTGAGGCTTCAACTGAAAGTTCTTTGTTGGTCACGACCATTGGTGTGCAATGCTGTTATTAAAATGTTTCTCATTTTTTAAAGCAGGATAAATATTAGGGTTGGTGACCATCTTATGGTGAAAAAGAAAGTTACTGATTTTTATCGGGGACAGGTTAAAAAAGCAACCAAATGATGTTTTACATGATTTTTTTTTTTTTTTTTTTTGATGACGTTAGTTTAGTAAGAGTTGACTTTAATTTTTTCTTTTCTTTTTTTAAATGTTACTTGATTATGTATCATTTCTTCCATTTTTAGGCCATTTTTTAAATTGTTTTTAATAGGCAATTTAACAGTCACTTATTGATGTAATGGTATTTTGATTATTTAGTGTTACACTTTCAAAGTACCATAAATGCAGTGGCATACACAAAGAGCTTGAGGTTTAACCTCCCTCCCCCTCAAGTTTGCCTAAAAAAATCCATTTATTATTCAAGGTTTCGAACTACTTACTAGATTTTTTATTTTTGAGAATAAAATATGTGTTCCATAAACAAAAAGAGTTCCCCCTGAAAGGCTTCAGAATTTCAATATCGAAACATTTATATTGGAGAGTTCTGAACCTCATGCCTTCGCCTAACATTACCAACGATTGTTTACAACTGCATTGGAATTGAACTTCAGTCCTGAAAATTTTGCAGGGAGAGCTTCCAAACCTCCTTCCTCTAACACAATCGAACATCATTTAAAATTGCTCTTTTGGAGCTGAAATATCGAAAAATGACTGGGTGAGAATTCCCAAACCCCATCCCTTCTCTTAATGCTATTAAGGATTCTAAAATTTTAAACAGGGCCGATGAGAAGCCAGGTCAATCTAGTTGGAAACTAGATGTCTGTCCCTTTAGGGAGCCCAACTCAAAATCAAAGTAGTATAAATTGAAAAATTTTTGGGGATGAAGGGCCCGGCGACGCAACTGACAAGGGGTTCACCTTATCTCTCCGTGTCCCTGATTGCAAATAATCGTGTTTTTAAAACTCTAACTTCAAAAAAGTTTTGAGAAAGCTTTTCTGAAACCCAAAAACATCAATGATCAACCAAAATTATGTTTGTGGAAACTAATTTCAAAAAATTTCTAGTTCAAAGTTCCAAACTCCATTCCTTTGTATAAAATCATTAAAGATGGTTTACGTGTTACTTCTTATAAATTGCTCAGTATTTTATATTTTCTTTATTCATTCTAAAACCATTTCTTTACTATGGTGTTAAAATTATATTCTATTTTCAGCTGTGTGCCAGCATTCGACTTCTACCAACATCTTTTCTGCAGTACAAAGCTACCCTCCTTAATGAGTATCGCAAGTTAGGAAGCCTTAGATTAGCTAATGCAAGAACTGTAATAAAAATCGACGTTAACAAAACCCGTAAAATATATGACCTGTTACTTGAAGAAGGCTTGGTTAGTAAAGGTTGTTAAATATGTTATTTTCTTTTGTAAATATGTAAATAAATGTATTTTGTGTAATTTTGTATCACAAATAAATGTTTTGAAATGTGATTGTTTTGTTATGTTTTTATTTAGGGTTTTTTTTTAACCCCTCAAAATGTTGCTCACTTTTGATAAGCGAATAAAAAGTGAGTAATATTAAATAAAATGTTGCTCACTTCCAGATAAACTAATTCTCAGATTATCTGAGTGCTGATCATCTGTTTTGTGGATTATTTCGGCCATTTGGCGTTCATCTAATAGACCATTTTGTTGACATTCTATTCATTTGGAAAAGCCTTTAAAATAATTGAAATATTAGTCTGCCTACAGCTGCAACGGAATTGGCAAATGTCCAGTTCGGATGAATCTATCTGAATGAGGAAGAAAGCAAAAATTTGATGTGTGTGTGGTTCGCTCATTTTAATGTGACTCAGATTATTTAGAAGCTAATACACGTCTGCAAAAGCTGGCATACCTCAAAAGTAATAGATGCGTTCATTTCCGTCTGTAAACCAGATGTTAGCCTTTTTATCTCATTGGTAGTCAGACAGTATCTGTCTATTACCATGATAAAAATGTGAAAAACTACAACCACAGTAGACTGCCTATTATCTAAACAGTTGGGGACATACAGATTAAAGGTTGTGTCATGTGTTTTATTTTCTCTTTTGTGCCAGACTTTTCATAATGTAACTCTGCATCTTAATTTGACCATTTTTGCTATTAAAAATATGCATCTAGAACTAACTTACAAAAATAAAGACCATGATGGGGACGTGCTGTATGCAGTACCCTAACTGGAACTTTTTTTTCTTTGATTAATATTTTTGAGCAATCACAAATTGCTTGATTTTTTAGATAAGCATGACAGCGAGAATATGTGTACCTTGTTGTTTTAACATTTATTAAAAGGACTAGCTGCGTTGCCTGGCTTTGCCCGGTTCCCCTTGAAAAAAAATTGTGTCAAGTGACGTATATTCAACAATCAGGCTTAAATAAATAAATTTAAATAAACATACAAAATTTCCCTCCCAAACAATGATGACAGATATTAAAGTACTATTAAGAAATTAAATCGAGAAAAATGGATTTAAAAAGCGCAACCGTGGAAACACAAAATAAAATAAGTTTAAAAAATTAAAATGCAAAAGAAAGTGGTTAACAATTTGAATAGAAATGAGATTTTTTGAAATTGAAAGGCTTGTAACTTTTTTTCCTTTCGAGATAGAAGCTTAATTTTTTGACCATAGATCAAGATAGATCTGAAATAAAAAATATTGCTTTTTCCAATGGTGTCAAAAAGAAAACAGTGGAACTATTCTTTCACTTTTTATTGATAGATTTAATGAAGAAAGTAGTGCCTAAATTTCAGCTAAACCTTAAAAAATTCGAGCTAAAAAAGCAAAAAACTACTGCTGTAATTAAGTTAGAGCATTGAAACAAATTGCGTAGAACGCGGAAATTTCTACCTTTTTTAACGATATGTAATATTAATATGTGCAAGTAATTTTTCAACTCCATAATTTAGGAATTTATGTGAAAATTGAGCTTAAATTGAAATTAAAAAAGAACTACTCAAATTTTTTTCGAACCGGTTCACAAACCTTTCCAATGCTAAAACAAGGATACTGTGAAAATTTCAACCAAATCGGCCTGATAGTTCTCGAGTTTTGCTCGTTCAAACAAACAGATGCTTTTTGGAGACTTCATTTTATACTGTGTAGAAATAAATTTTCACGTTGATAGTTACAAATTGTTTATGTTCATTCCAGCTTAACTTAAGCATAAAACCTTAACACTGCCAACTCCACTGTCCACCAGCAAGCAGGACCACTCCTGGACGGTGGCGGCTATGCCCTACACACACACACTTATGATTGCGAAAAACATAATTTCAACAAGATACCATGAATTCAAATTTTCTTTTTTTAATTTTAAATTTATAAAATGGTTATTATTCGGCCATTTCTTGTTGGAAGCACATTGTGTGTTGCTTTTGTTTTTATGTTTTTTTGAAGTCGCATGTCATGCATAAATTAGAGTTTTGCTGTCATTGTGCTGTAGTGTTTTCGCATCTGCTTTTCCTTAACAATAATTATTTTTACTCACTCATTAGTATGCAATACAAATATATTTTTTAAAACTGCTTAGAACCTACGCAATGCTATCATCTCCTCTGCGAATGGGACAGCAATGGCAAGAAGAATTTTTAAAAATCGGCCCTATTATTCTTTTGGCCCTTCATATTAAATTAAGCCTTTTAAAAACTTTTGTGAAGACTATTGGTAGCACTGGTGCTGGATTTCTACGTGTTATTGATGTAAAAATTAAAAAAATATTTTTGGAGGGCCTCCCATTGCCCAAGTGAACAAATGCTTGCTGATTATTGCTGGACACAAGAGGTATGTTTTTGATGACAAATGCAGAAAGAAATGAGCAATAACTAAATTTTTGAGGAGAATATCAGTATTAATCATTTATGTGAATGGATGCAATTCTTTCAAACTTAAATTGAATGTCACAAAACATCTAGGGGTAATGGAGGAAATCTGTTTGCCTATTTGAATTCGGGGCATCATTGTACAATAAAACCTGGTATTTGTCTCCATTTAACAAAAATAAAGTTGTTTTTTCTAGATCAGTGTAATTGGTGTTTTACTGTCGGGAGATTGCTGCAACAGATATAGTAAACTCCAGACTGTCTTCAGAGTCGGGTGGCATGGTAAGGGTACAGCCCAGCTCACACGAAGTCCAACTGCCCCAATCTCCACAATCCAATGTGCAAAACCCAACAATAGGGACACTCCGCAGATAATCCTTCGAGGTCGAAACTTGAATACCAAGACCACTGATCCGCCATTAATGACCACAAGGGGAATTAAAAACTATGGTTTAAATTCTTTTCATAATACAAGCAAAAAAAGTTTGTAGGTTATTGTGTGCATCATTTTTCTTGCGCTTTGAAAGGGGGGGGAGGGACATGTAACTTTTCTCGATTCTCATAACGTTGAATGAAAAGCCTTCCTTTGCCAACTGTATTTATTTCCAAAATTTAAGCATTTTCCTAATAAAATTAACAGTTATCTTACTTTTTCTTAATCACAGGACAACATTCATAGTTTTCTTCACTGCCTTCTGTCTGAGTTGAGTCTTTTTTAAAAGATGGCATATGAACACATTTACTTTATCAAACTAGAAGAAAATCCAAGTTTTTATCGATTTTCAAAAAGTTTCAAAGAGATTTTAAAATATACTTCAATCAGCAAAAGTCTTTATTGGAGAAATTTGGAGCTGGACGTCATGAGTAATGTAAGAGTGGAGAAAAGTTAACAAATTCTTTATGATTTTTGATTGATACAAAACTATTCATTCTTCAGCATCCTAGTGTTAATTGTTCTCACAAGTTTAGACTTTTTTTAGCTCGTAAGGCCAGAAGACGTGATTTTGAATTAAATTTTCTGCAAAATAAACTTTTATTCCAAAACAAAAAACAACATTCTTCTATTTTTTTAATACAGCAAAAGCATGATTTGTGCATTCTAGAAAATAAATATGAACCAAATGTAAGTTGGTACTTTGGAGATATGACACAATAAATCTACCAACTGAAAAGCAAAAACTGATTTTAGATGATAAGTGACATCATGCTACTATCCACAGGGTACTTTTTATTGCTAATATTGAAAGAGAACAGTATTAGCTTTAAATTGATGCCTAAATCAGCTTAATTGGCTGAAAAAGAAATAAATTAAAGAGGTTTTCCTAAATTAATAATATAAAGGCAACTCCATAAAGTGGCCGAAAATTCAACTTTTTACAAATATTCTACAAAGCTTATTTTTTGTTCAAAATATCTAAAAGAAATTGATTACCTCATCGCTATATACATTTGTAAAAAAAAAAAATAATAATGAGAAAAATCCGCAAAATGACCTATTTTGTAGTTTTTCATTTTGACTTTTTTAACTCAATTTAATTTTTAAAAACCAAAGGGTGAATGCGTTCCATTGCAGCCTCCTGCCGGAGCGCAAGGATATGAACATGAGATTACACTTTTTTATGGTGTATTTTAAAGTTGTCTAAGTATTTTGAAATTTGTTCATTGTCAATTTACTAGGGAGCTCCGCCCCTGCTTACTAATGCTCACAAAACCTCAAAGTCAGTTTCGCAATTTTATTTGGTCATCAACTCTTCTGCTAGGAAAAATCAGGTTAAAATACATGTTATGATTAGAAAAAAAATGAACATTTTGATCCCTCTCTAGTAGAAAATAGAATATTAAGGTCAAGAGCTCATTATAATTAGAACAATGAAAATCCCACTCCCATCCATAGCGTTTACCCGTCCTACTCATAGCGCGAGTTGATATAGATTTTGTTAATGAACTCAGATTAGTGACTAACACAGGTCGGTAAAAAAGGTTGAGGTAAAAAAGTTATTAAAAAATATACAGAATATAAATCAGGAATACGGCATAGTACGGCGAAATGTACCGTCTTATAATCATGATAACTAAGTCAATGAAAGTTAACTAAAAAGTGTAAAATAAAAATTTATTAAATAAAAACAAAAAACCCGACTGCGTAAAAACCAAGAAAACTAAAAAGGAAAATGTATAAGCCCAGTAGTTTAGAATGTATTAAGTACTACTGAATAACTACACCGTTGAAATAGTTTTATAACCGTACACAGATAAGATAATTCATAAATTCAAAAGCAGAATAGAAGGATCAACAGTCGGGGCCCATTCAAATTTTACGGGGTTCCTTGAATCAGAAACTTTTTGCTCATTAAGCAACTACCTCACTTTACAAAGCTTCCCGCCAAACAGGATTGAAAACAATTTAAAAGATCTACCCATATACTTCTGAGGAGTTGGCGGTGGGGGAAGTTGTAGCAGAAGTATGCGTGATGAGAAAGAGGAGATGGTAGTTCGGCAGATACTTAGCGGGTAAACTAAATATCATAACTTTTTAAGGCTAAGGGTTTTGGGATTTAGGATGAAGGTGTTCTTTTTTTTGCAATGAAGAGTTTAAGGTTTTCTTAGCGGAGAAATTTTTACACCAGGGTTGTTTCTGGTAACCTTAGCTAAAGAGCAAAATATATTACAAGAGACTAAGAACTTAAAAGCGACTTTTCAAACGTACAAAACTGCCATTTTTCAATGCTCAGGAGCCCATTTGCACCTATACCACTGTGTACAGGTAACAGCAGTATCAGCAGAAGTGAGTTTTCGAGATATTTGAAGAAATGTGTGTCGGATTCAATAATAACAATAGGAAAATCTTGGAACTAGACGGTTTTTGTTTATTTTTTTATTTATTTATTTATTTTTTTCGCGCCTTTTTTCTGTGGAAATCAAACAATAAATCTTGTACAATAAAGCTAACTTACAATAGATGACAAAGATGCAAAACAAAAAATGAAAAATTTGCAGTCACTACCCTTTACGTGCACACGGAAGTATAGCTCTGCAAGTTAGTACAAGCTAATTTAAAACACGGAAAAGGGGTGCTTTTTGTTCGTAAAGGAACTTGTAACGAGTTTTTAATCTCATTCTTTTTAATTGACGATTTAAATCTCTGCGAATCACGCAAAACTGCGAAGCAATCTTCGGAGGTTGGTGAGAGCTAACGAGCAGGCAGCAGGGGGCAGAGCCCCCTAGTTTTTCAAACAGGCTACAGACTAAATTAAAGAGAGAGAAAGATATTTTAATGAAAATTCACACCGTGGATTTTTTATGTTTGAAGGTTAAAAACGATATCAAAGCAAGCACACGAGTTTCAGGATGGCATGATATTAAAAAAGAAAAGGAAAAAGCGACTTAAGATATTACTGCAAAATACAAATTTAGTCCATATCGTTAAAAGGTTCCTTGCTGAAGCCACGGACAGCGGCGGATTTGCCATGTCGTAGTTGAGAGGTGCTCATGCCTCAAAGGGGATCATAATACCTAGTTCGCAAAATCGTTATTTAAAAAGTGATGGACAAAGGGAGCCCTTACAAAATACAATTTGACGAGCCCCAAGATCTTTAAATAAACCACTGGTCACAGAAGCAATTCACAGCACTGGCGCTTGAAAAGTAATTTTTCAAAATCCCTTTTAAACCTTTATGCTGAGCAGTGGTAATAGGACCTTTCGACCATATTTCATTAATTTGTTTTCACAACTATGTCATTTATTTCCTTTTACATTGGTTCTTTCACTATCAAGTTTGAGTTTATGATGGTCCGATTCATATCGTTAGATAACGTCTTCGTGATTTAGCAAAATATTGCTATTAGTACCACATGAATTACCAAACAACGAGCATTCCCCTCCTGAGCGAGTACGATCATGATTTATAAAAAAAAAAGTTGAACAAGAGATCATAACACTAATCGAAGCTATACGAAAGAATGTAGTGAACTTGTGCATACGCAGTTTATTTCTCGAGTCTCATTTGCACATTCCAAGGGATTATCAGAGCTGAAATGACAGGTATGAAGACAACAAATGATTTTTAGTAAATTCGCGTGTAAACAAAGTAACTTTATTATTGTTAGAATTTTATACGGAACAAAGATAGATAACATAATCGAAACTTCAAAATTAATCCAAAGGCCAAGACTCATCAAAATGCAATAAAATTTCACAGATGTTAATTTGAGAGGACTTAGCACCTTTTTAATCCAGGGCAAAAAATTAAATTAACCATCCAAATGAATACCGTAAAACTTATTTTTCTGCGAGTACAGTGTCAACGCAGTGAAAACAATTTCCCTTCGCTTTAATCCAATGGTTCCCTAAGTGGATGCCACAGGGTGAGGCGAGGGGTGAAGCTAGATGTCCGCGGTATGAGCATTTACAGACATGATCTAGGGAGCCAGCTGGGACCCGTGCCTCGAGTAGCAACTTCTTTTGGGCGGCAAATTCACCCTATTTTTCGCTGAAATTCAATGGAAAAACGTGAAGGAAGATAGGTCAGGGCGACTTTTTTCAGGATTTGCCTCGACTCGAGAAAAATCGTAGATCCTTCACTGCCAGTGCTAACTACCAGTAGTTTCAAACTAGATAGGAAAAATGTGCTACTGTCACTATCACATTTACTTATAATGAGGTATTTTTAACATTATTGTGCAATTTTGTTCTTATGCTTATGTTAAGTGACCCTTTGTTTAAAATATGGAAAATTTTAACAAAGGAAGTCACATTTTAAATCTTGTCTGATGAAATACGGTAAAATGTTATTACCATTCATGTTATTACCATTCAAAATGTTATAAACATGTGGTTGGTAATGATAGACTTTTAAACTTTGACTTGCACATTTCGGATATAATGTATTTGCACCCTAAAAGTTTATTTCTAGTATTATTTTTGAAAAATAAAATGGTTTAGCTACCAGGAAATGAACTTAAAAGCTGTAAAAAAGAAGGTACAAAAAGGCTAATTATCACAATTTTTTATGAAAATAGAAATGCCTAAAATTCTTGCTCTAAAACCAGTCAACTGCTTCTTTCTAACTCTTTTCACAGGTCTTTATGATTAACTGCATTCCTTTACTGTTTTTACTGCGCGAATAAACCGTACATTTTCGTAAAATTGACTAAAAATCGATTTTTTACCATTTTTTGTACATCGCAATATTTCTCCTTTTATGTTCCAGAAATATTTTTTTCGCAATAAATGTGCACAATACTTATCTTTGTTGTAAATGCAAATGTATATTTTACTGCATTAACAACAGAGAATCCACGACAAGGAGGTGGCTGCACTTCATGCTCCACTCTGCCCTTCCCACCCACCCACCCAACCAAGAAGGATAGTCATTACAGGACTTACATTTACACTTACTATACGATTTTAAACGAATTTAAATGTTTGGAGGTTTGAAGTTTAGGGTTTGAAGGGGGTTTGAAGTTGGGCATGTGATTCAGTTTTTGGCATCATAATCGTAGGAATAAAGTTGTTCAAATAAATTCATCTCTTGCGTGCCTCTAATGCCTCTAATGGCATGCCTCAATGCCTTAAATGCCTCTGATGCTTTTCTCCAACTCAACTCCTTTATATTTTAAATGTCATAGGGTATGTCATAAAAATGCATGTTTATTTTCGACTCGAAACGTCCATTTTCCCATTTGTATTTACCCATTTTGAGTTGATAGGTACAAACTAAGTTTTGGGAAAGCAATTTTAGCTACCGGAAAAACATAATTTACATATAATTCCGGATTTTCTTTCAAAAAGTCCAAACACAAATACATAAAAACAAATGCATAAAAGTTTTGTTCTAATACCATTCAAATGCTTCCTTACAAAATTCTTACGGCATGTTTTTATGATTAATTGCATTCCTTTGCAGATTTTAGCTTACGCGTAAGCCGTAATTTTTCGTGAAATGAACAAAAAATCAATTTTATTTTATCTTTTCCTGCACATCGCTATTTTTTTATAGTCCAGTTATAATTTTTTTCGCAATATGTGTGTACTATGCAATTCTTTGTTGAAAACACAATTATATTTAAAGTACATTAACAACCCCGAAACCACCACAAGGAGGTAACTACATTTCGTGTCCCACATCCTGCTCTTCCCATTCACCCAGTCAAGTTATTTACGCATTTACTATTACTATATGACTTTAAACACGTTTCTACTTTTGAGTATAGGTTTGAAGTTGGACTTTGAGTCAGTTTTAGCATTGATGATCACGAATATGATGTTCTTCTTACAAATCCGTATTTTTCAAATCTCTAAATACCAATCTACCTACTTTTTAATCGGTTTCATAACCCTGTCAGCAGCCGGAACGCGAAAGGGGAACATTTGTTGAATTATTGCTAAAACTTCAACTGTTTTTAGGTTGTCAAGAGCTGTACTTGATGGATACTGTCAATGCAATACAGGAAGAATATGTGACCTTAATCTTGCTGTCAAAAAGTCATAACATTTTACTCATCAGCGTTCGTTAGCGTAAGCTAATGGAGTTACAGAGCAGTATAGTTGCAGAATGTTCTAGTCACTTATTTGATAATATCTTATACATCTAGATCTGGTGATACAAAGAAATGGCTACTATGCCAATTCTGAGAACTTGTTATTGGTCATGGCAGTAGGCGACAGTCAAAATGTAAAGCAGTTGAATCAGAGAAAGGCATACGAGACAAAAGATCAGGTATACGGAAAAGGTGTATTTATAGGAGCAATTTTATACTTACATGCATTGAAATTCATTTAAAATCGTACAGTAAGTGTAAATGTGAGTCCTGTAATGACTATATCCTTCTTGGTTAAGTGGATGGGAAGGATGAAGTGCAGCCACTTCCTTGTGGTGGATTCTCAGTTGTTAATACAATAAAATATATTTGCATTTCTGACAAAGAGATTCATGGTGCACATTTATTGCGAAAAATATTTTTTCGAACCATAAAAGGAGAAATATTGCAATGCACAAAAAATAGTTTAAAGATTTGATTTTGTGGTCAATTTCACGAAAATGTACGGTTTATTCGGCACATTCTTACAAATTCATACAAAACAATAAATTTTTTTACCTTGTATAACGTTGTCCAAGTTTGTTAATCCAGTTTTCGCTTTCACCATTTTCAATCAACTCATATTTTAGAAGGAAATAAGGAAAACTAACATTATTTTAAGAAGCTCGAGAATACTACTGAGGGACGAATTAATGTCTGTAGCTAAAAGCAAACTAAGACTCATCGATTGCGTTAATAAATACTCAGAACAAACTGCCTGTGTATACGTCAACAGACACACGTGGAACGCAACATGGCAATGTTTTAGTTTCATCGGTAGTTTTGTAAATCACCGCAAGGTAGCGTATTCAAGCGCTGGAGTTCCGAATAAAGAACGAACGAATATTCATTTAGAAACGAAAGCACGAATTTAAGCATGTAAAAATTTGAAGAATTTCCAAAATATGAAGTAACAAAAACAAAGATCACTGAAAAAACCGTGCGCTTTATTTAATTAAATAGTACACACTCAAAAGAAAAAAAAATGCTCTCTACTATGTTTCTTTAAGGATGCAAAAAGTAGAGTTTCCAAATGTTTTAAACGACTTTAAACTCATGTCTGCTCCGGAGAAGCCTTGATTCAAAAATTTCATTATGATTACTTTTATTATTGCTGTTGTTAGGCAACGAATTTTTGTAACAATGGGTTTCATATTCGCAACTTCAAAGCTCGAATACGCTACCTTGCGGTGATTACCAATACTAAAGAAAAAGGTAAAACATTCCATTCCACGAGTTTTCTTTGGGGTAAATTTCCGGCTTCAAACAGTTTGTGGTATAGTGTAATTTCAGAAGAATAAAAAAGAAAGCTTCGCACAAATACGATGAAAAAGTACTGTCATTCACTAAACGTCAAAGCAAGTTATAAGTTATGGCATTTGTTTGTTTCACCTTTTTTCATCCGCCATTAGACAGTGACTGCTGCGCTCCCTATAATTTATTGGAGTTACGAATTTAATTATTTAATTAGGAAATGATATGAAATTCACTATTTTCCACCATAACTTTTTACAACTAAGTTTTTAAGGAATAAATTACAGCCTAAGTTGCTCCCTCATAATGTATCTATCTATGGTGAAAAAATGTTTAAAATGCGTCCAGTAGTTTTGAAGTTTACCCCGGACATCCGGACAGAGATTAGCCCTTTATGTATAAAGATTGATTTAGCATTATTACGTTTTAAGACAAATGTTGTCAATTTAGGAAGGCAAGAAATATTTCTCCGCTTAATCAAATACCCCGCTTTTTAATCGAATAATATTTCTTGGAACCGACGATATTCGATTAAGCGGGGTCGACAGTAATCGCAAATACATGTTCAAAAACCCTTTTAAAGGAAGTTTTTGGATGGTTTTTGAACAAGAATTTTAAACATTTATATTTTCATAATTTTTTTGAAAATTGGCCATTTTTTCACCTTTTTTTCAAACCTTTAAGCTCATTTCTTAGTAGTTAAACCTTGATATTTTTCATAAATAATACTGAAACTGAATTTCTAGGGTGCAAATACGTTATATCCCAAATGTACAAGTCAAGTTTTAACAAGAAGTTCTGTCTAGAACTAGACGAGCCTACTTTCCCGTATACCCATACTACTTTCTAGTATCTGATCAATATTCTCAAAAATAGCTAAAATCGCAAATTTTTTCAAACATATTTTTAAAATACTTTAAGCTGATTTCTAGGAATAAAATATTCCTCACTCATCTAGAAAAATTAGATGCGTAAAAAAAAAGAAAAAGAAAAGGCTAATACACTTTTTTAAATTAAAAAAATCTTTAACAGCTTTCAAAACGAAAAAATAATAATTAAAATTAATAAGCTCATTAAAATAAATTCATCAGATCAAAAAAGAAAAATCGTTTCTTTTTCCCCTGTTGCC
Source organism: Uloborus diversus (assembly GCF_026930045.1). Taxonomy (NCBI): domain Eukaryota; kingdom Metazoa; phylum Arthropoda; class Arachnida; order Araneae; family Uloboridae; genus Uloborus; species Uloborus diversus. Next base: position 158,856,449 of record NC_072732.1, on the reverse strand, counting down.
AAAAACAATTTTTTAAATGAATTAATGCACTTACCAAAATAAATTAAAACAATAAAGTGTCAACTGAAAGAAATAATTTTCATTGTAAAAAAAAAAATCGTCTGCGCATATCTTTATGTAGAAACATAAATGACTTCGAGTTTATTCGCCGAAAACTGAATACCTAAATTAAAACTTTAGCGTAAAAATAAAAAAAAAGTCAAATCAACAATAATTATTTCACAGTCAAAACCATAGCTGCGGAGTCGGAGTCGGAGTCAATCTCATTTTGGGGTAAAGGAGTCGGAGTCGAATATCTAAGAATCGGAGTCTGTCATTTGTCCTCCGTGTATAAATTTTTGCCAAAGCTACGAAGTCAGAGTCGAAGTCGGGGAGTCGGAGTCCGATTAATTGTTGGGCACAGGAGTCGGAGTCGGGGTCAAGTGCCCCTAAATTCTCGGAGTCGAAGTCTGGAGTTTGGCGTCAAGAGCTATTTCCAACAAAATTTGTTTGAAGTAAATCCGCCTTCGAGTACGGAATCTACATTGACTTTTAGTTTCCCCATAGACGCTAATGTTAAGGGATTTGAACTGTTCAAAATTGAACGGAAAATTGTTCAAATCAAAAAGATATTTTATATACAAGTTTTTCATCAAACGCTTTTTCCTACAAAGTTTGTTTGAAGCAAATTCGCCTCACAGTTCGGAATTGCCTTGAATTTCCCCGTAGGTGCTAATGTTAAGTTTTTTTGCACTGTTCAAAATTGAACAAGAAATAGTTCAAATCAAAAAGTGAAATATGGGAATGAGATGTCCTCGCCGAAATCTTTCGAACAAATAAAAGTTTGTTCGAATCGGACTATTCATTCAAAAGTTATTAGGGGGGGGGGGACAGACAGACCGACAGGCATTCTTTCCCCCATCTCAATACCCTACTTTCCAATTTTTAATTTTTCGATATTTATTCAATTATTTTATTTATTTTTGACTTTTTTTTTTGTTTTTTGCAATATTTTTAAGATGCATTAAGCCTTCTTTCATGCTTTTTTCTTCTTTTTCTGGCTTTTACTGGGAAAGTAGGCTAAAAAAGAATTGAAAAGAAAATGACACCCTGTTGAGGATCAAATAATTCTAAATATATTTTTTTCTACTTCAAATTCCTTTAAAAAAAAAAAAAAAAACTTTGGATGTTCTTTTCGACTGTGTTTTGTAGGGAAGGGGGGGGGGAAGCACAAAAAAATATATGTAAATTTCCTTAAAAAATGGCTCGTTGCATTGCAAACCTTTACATATTCGGGAAATGTCACTTAAATCGTTAAAAACAATAACAAAAATTTAAAAAAAAAACTTCATCAACGTGGCTGAAAGCGCAGTCCAGCAGAACCGTATTTGTGGTTTACGTGTACGTCTTTCTTGTTTAAAAGGAGAAACACGTTGGCTTGACGCTTCGCGGCTTTTTTCAAGCACTTTCAGCCCGCGGACCAATAAAGTTTGTGAAAAAAAATTCGCGAACTGATTTTATTTACAAACTATCTACTCGGTAATAAAATTTTAATGCGTTATTTCTACTATCACTTATTTCCAACAATATTTTTTAAGTTCATTAATAAGCAATAACTATAGCTATATCTGTAGTTAAATAAATCTTCGAAAAAACTAGCAGAACAATATTAAAAATTATTTAAAAAATCCATAGAAAATAGCAAAGAAAAAGAAAATGAAACGTAGAAGTGAAATGTGGGCAGGGTTCTCTAAAAAGTTGCAGTTCTTGCCCCAGGCTCATAGCAACCTTAAAAAAGCGTTTGTCATTTTTTTTTTTCAATTACCATTTATTTGTCACCTTTTAAAGAACAAAATAACAGGCATTCAACAGTGCTAAATAATACTTTGTTATGTGGTGGCTTAATATTAGTGCTAAAAGTCATTACCATCCACTATCCCTAGTCAGAATTTCTGTCTTAAATTATCTGCAAGAAAGCAAATAAATAAATTAATAAATAAATAATGTATCTTTAAAATAGATTTTTAAAAAAAATTAAGTTTATTTGAAATACAGTTTCTTTTTTGCTTCATTGCTTACTAGTCTAGTCAATGAACGGTTTGGAAAAACAAAAAACAAAAAAACATGTAGTTTTGCAAATTGGCACACACGTATAGGAAGGGCTCCTGAGGAACATACTAAAAGTCCCCGGTGGTAGGGGGGGGGGGCTCGCAGCGCCACCTAGGATTTTAGGTTTTGTTTTTTCAATTTTCGTCTTATATCTCAAAAACTATTTACTTGGGAACAAAATTGATAGTCGATGAAATAAAGAGCGTAAAATTATCTTTAAAAAGCTGTTTTTACTTCTATTGTATCTATGATATTTGATGAGAAATTAAATTTCAAAGTTAGTGAATTTTCGGAAAAGTAAACATTTTTTCACTTTTTCTATTTTTGGACCCCCTCGAGGATTTATTTGATGTGAGTCTTTTCTCTTTTCGGTCTGAAGTAGTGCAAGTTATTAGGAGGATTTTATTTCTTGAAATTAGAAGACAGGTGGGGAAGGAAGGAGGCGAGTAATGCAGAAAGACAAAAATATGTGCAGGCGTTCTTTTCATTCTTTTTTTCCTTCCACCATAATAGTTCAGCAAACGAAGACCCAAAATGAGGGTAAAAAATAAACTTTTAGTTATAAAAATTGGTAAACATGTACAAAAAGGTCTCGTAACGAACATACTAAAAGTCCCCGGTGGTAGAGCGGTTTTGAGGGGAGCGCGTGCCACTATTTTGGGGATTCCATTCCCCCCCCCCCCAGCTTTCGTCTTATATCTCACGATCTTTTTTCTTGAGAGCAAAATCATCAATTGTTAAACTAAGGAGCACAAAATTACCTTTAAAAATGTTTTTGTTTTTGTTATAACTGTAATAGGTGCAGAGAAAATGTGCTTCCAAATTCGTCAGATTTTGAAAACAATCTTCTTTTTTCCCTTTATTTATTTTCGGGACTCTGCGAAAGACATTAATCACTTGTTTTTAAATAAATGGACTCTGTTATGTCATTTACGTCAACTAATACCCAAAAAGATCTTAACGCATATAAGAAATAAACGTGTACCCTTGTGGGGTAAGGATAAATGATAAAATTTATGATAAAAAATGTAAACATGAAAAAAAGGCATCTTCTTCCTTATGTTGTTGAGATGGTGTTTTTTAGTGATAAACCGTTAAGGTCAGTTTTTTTTTTTTTTTTTTTAATCCCAACAGTTTATGCAAGCAATGCTACAGTTTACACTTAATTTTCTGCAGCCACATCTTGCGAAACATCCTTTTGTTTTTTGAACAAAATATCCGGAGAGAATGGAGTAAGGAGCAGGACGACATGAAGTGGGTTTCCACGAAGTGCCGCCTTTTTTCATTCCAAAGATCAGCTGGGTGGTCTTCCCAGCCACCTATATTAGACGTGTCGGTATACTACTCTTAACGTATGAAATTTGTGACATCGTCGCCTGGAGGCAAGGATGCAAGATATGGTTTTTCCGTCCTTGCTATTTTAAGATATAAACATGTGGTTATCCAGAGAAGTTGCATTTAAAACATCCCCATATGCGGCTAAGAAAAATGTTTGACCTACCTCCGCTACTTGATCTGGAGTAGAAAGGGAGTTAGAGAACGCTTCCGGAATGTAGATCAATTTAATTTTCTAGAACAATTTTATGAATTTTGTTTCACCTTTGTTTTATGTAGTTGATGTCATATTGCAAACGGAGAAAGCATGGATAAAAACAATTTGATACTTGAGCTCTCAAATGTTTTGCCATCCGTGTGTGCAAAATATCTTGACATCCACTTTACCTTCCCCTGGTTTTCCCGAAAAGAATATTATTGTCACTTGGAGTCAGAGCTATATTAATAGTATAACAAGATCCACGTTTTCACCTACGACAACTTCGCAAAATAATAATTCTCGCCGGATATTTCGTTCATAACGAAAGGATGTTGCACAAGATGCGGCTGTGCAGAAAATGAAGTGTAAACTGTTAGCATTGCTTACATGAACTGCCGGGATTAAAAATAAAAAATAAAAATAAATAAATAAAAAAACCTGACCTTAACGGCTTATCACTGAATAACACCGCCTTAACAATCGGAGGAAAAAGATGCCCTTTTTGCATGTTTGAATTTTTTATCATTAATTTTATCATTTATCCTTACCGCACAAGGGTACACGTTTATTTCTTATATGCGTTAAGGTCATCGAATATCAATTTTGTTCGCAAGTAAATAGTTTTTGAGATGTAAGACGAAAACTGAAAAAACATACCTAAAATCCTAGGTGGCGCTGCGAGCCACCCCCTCCCCAACACCGGGAACTTTATGTTCTTCAGGAGCCCTTCATGTACGTGTGTACGTGTGTGCAAATTTGCAAAACTACATGTTTTTTTTTTTTTTGAAGCCTTCGTTTACTAGAGACTATACACTAACATGTTTCTTACACAGTTGAAATTTGTCCCCAGCATTTTGCGTTATTACCATCCAACATTTTTATAGGCCACCACTAGGCTATTAAGTATATTTATTCTTATTATTAGTTTAAGTTTTGTAATTATTTTTTAAAATTTATATCTGTTCAAAAACAACGAGAAAAGAAAAAGTTATTCAAGCAGACATTCTTAAAATGTTAAAGACGCGTGTCAACTTTAGAAGTTAGCGTGTTCTCTTGCATGCATTAATACCCCATGTACTTTCTTTCTCTCTCTCTCTCTCCTGCATTAACCCTTTAAATTTGGCTTTGATTTTAATGTCTGCTAAATGTGTTTTTGTTTTTAACCTTCATTGATGAAGACAAATGATTTGCTCTTAGTATTTATTTCACACTGAAATAGTTCACATTTCTGTAAGTATCACTGGTTTGAAGAAATTATTCTCCCAAGATTTGCGTGATCAACGCAACCTGGGTTTGAGAGCTCAAAAGATTACAGCAAAATACATTAGAATGCGACACTCACATTCCAATGTACCAGCTATATGAGTATTATAGCGGATTGTTTTTACTTTCTTCTATATCTAATATATAGAAGAACGTATTGGATTCGTGCAAATTTTCGAATTTTGACGGATTCGAACGTTTTGAGGTGTGCTGAATCCATTTCGACTATTTTTGGAAAATGTCTGTCTGTCTGTGTGTATGTGTGTGTGTGTGTGTGTGTGTATGTGTGTGTGTATTTGTGTATGTGTGTCACGTCTGTGTGTGACCAGTTTTTTGTGGCCGCATCTACAGCGGTATCTACAGCAAAACCTACCGCATGAAATCGAACGAAATTTGGTACACATATGTGCCCCTATGTGAACTTGTGCCCATTGTTTTTTGGCGCGAATTCATCCAAGGGGGGTGGAGCAATGGGACGTTTTTTGAGTTACGCGTGATTGCTATTCCTCAGGAAGTAACTGGCGGAATCAAACAAAATTTGGTCCATATCTTGCCAGTAACAGGAACAGGTGCTGATTCAATTTTGGTGTCAATAACTCAAACGGGGGTTGAGCTATAGAACGTTTTTTGTCGTCAATTGTGACTGCTGTATCTCAAGAAATAATGAACGGAATGAAAGAAAAATTTATCGGCAAGTAGCCCTTAGTGGGTGTAAAAGCTGATTTTATTTTGGTGTCAACAGCTAAAAAGGGGGTAGCGCAATCGCCCGTTCTTTTTTTCCATTGTGAGTGCCCTATCTCAAGAAGTAATGCTACGTTCTGGTTGAAATTTGGAATATATGTGAATCCATATGTAAACAGGCTTTGGTTCAATTTTAGCGCCAATCGCGCCAAGAGGTGCTGATTTATTTTTATTATCATTATTTTTTTAGCGAATAAAAATAGCTTTATTAATGCAACAATAAGAAAGATAAATCGTAATAGATTGTCGTCTGCGTATTTCTCGTGATTTTAATTGTATGGAAATGATCGGAAATATTATCTCAATGATTTAAAATTTTTAACTGTTGCCATCTTATGTTTGTTAACAAATAAAATATTTGTAATTAATTCAAGCAAGGCTTTTAAAATAACTTTCAATTTTCACTCTTTGCTTTGCTTTTGCAATAATTCAGACATTGGGATGGTCGTCAAGTTTTTGCATGTGTAATTTTGTTTTTGTTAGGAATATTGCTTCCTTGTCAAGCATGGGGAGGGATCAGAAAAAGGAAAAATATAGAAGAAAGTTTCGTGATGGCCACAACATACTAGTTTTTCATTTTTCTTTTTTCTTTTTTCTTTTTTTTTTCGAGGGAAGTTCACCTGTTCACTGCGCTGTTGCCAGGAGAAATTCTTGCAGGTCATTTGGTGGGCTTGATCAGCTCTTACGCTAGTGCCAGTGCTTCCTCACACGTCACATGCATGAAATTTGAACGAAGCTTGCAGAGAAAGAAAAACTCACTTTTCCTTCTTTCTTGAGTTATTTTTTTCTTTTTTTTTAATGCAAAAATATTGATTTTTAATACGTTCTAGAAAAAAAATCACATTAAGTCAATAGAGTGGTAAGCTTCCGAAAGCATCAAATGCTGTTTTATCGTCTTCACAGCGTCTACAGTATTGCAAAGCGTCATACTACTGTATTTCCTCCTTCTACTATTACTTATAATGAAACATACTAGATTTTTGTGCATTTTATTCTATTTTTGTTGATGTTTTTTCTACCAGTAAAACTTTGCTGGCCTACGTTCTGCCTGTAGTTCACCACAATTATAATAAAAAGTAATATTTCAAAACAGATAGTTCGACTAGAAACTGAGAGCTTGGAATCTAGAAACCAAGAATTTGGTAGATATTTTTTGCTGAAGTGTGTGATTTTGTCTGTAATCAAAATTACGACAGAGGGGCACTTGCCCCCGGGCTCTCTCCCCCCCCCCCGGCCATATAATGGCTATTTTTACGCATCCTATGTTGTTGAATGGGAAAGAAGCCTTTTTATATTTTGGAATAATTTCTGGTTTATTGCTGTATCTGTGTTAATGTTTAATCCGTAGCGTTAAAGTTAAACAAAGTTAACCTCTTTTGCAGATGAAACAAACTATGATTAGAAAGGAAAGTAACACAAGTGTTTAAAAAACAAGTTTGATTAATTAACTTGTTCATGCTGGGGAACTGATAACCTTCAAGAAATTATCACGGGAAATTATTATATACCTTCTTGATTCTGCACTGAAACAGAGTTATTAACATTCTTTCATCGTTACTATTATACTACGTCGCATGTTACAACATTATAAAAACAACAGAGACAAATCTAAAGACAAAAACTAGTTTATTTGGAGCAATTCATTGTATTACATTTGTTGAGTTTCATCGGTTGTGTAATCACATTTCTGATTGGAATTTCCATTAAATTCTGCATATCTTTCTAAAAAAGTCTATCTTGACTTTAATTGATCAGTTTTTTCCTCGAAACATGTGTTTATTGTGGAAAAAGCAGCAAGAAGTGGAAAACTAGGCAAGAAAACAAGCTTTGAAGAGGCTCTGAAGCAGTAAATTCTGAGTCATTCGACCGCTAGTCAGCAGTAATCATCATCATCAATGAACACCATCACGGAATAGTCATCATAGTTGCCTTGTCGCTATCAGTGAGCAAAGTCATCATTTCAGTCTCGTAATAAATCTCGTTATTAGTAGTCACGGTCCATTCGACCTTTTGGTGATCGTTACATAGTTAATAGTTTGGTGATGTATCAAACATTCACACAGTCATGAGTTTTTGCGATCGGTCAAATATTCACATAGTTAATTGCTTGGTGATCAATCAAATATTCATAATCAATAGTTAGGTGATCGATCAAATATTCACATAGCCAACAGTTTAGGGATCGCTCAAACAGTCATTTAGTCAGTAGTTTTTGCAATTGACCAAATATTCACATAGTCAATAGTTAGTTGATCAATCAAATATTCAAATAGTCAACAGTTTGATGATCGATCAAACATTCACAAAGTCAATGTCAATATCCACATGGTAAGCAAACATTTCATCATTTTCCAAATTAACATTAATAATCAAGCAGGGGCGGCAAATAGGGAGAGCAAGAGGGAGCGGTTGCACCCCCAAATATTTTGCGCAGAATATTAAGAAATCAGGAAATTCAATTTACCTAACGTGCAAATCAGTGATCATATGCAATAGGGAGTTAAAAAAAAAAAATCGGCAAATGATCTTTAGTAAAAGTTGATGAAACTCGAGACCTGTCCAGCCACGAGCAAGTGTTTTTCGCTATTTGGATAAAAACTTTGAAATTCATGAATCATTTTCAGAACTTTCATAATAAAAAAATAGATGGAGAATAAGTTTGTTTCAACTAAAGAAGAAATTTCCTCATATGGTTTAAATGCCTCATACTTGTAAGTGCAGTGTTTCTTCTGCTTCCAATGTGAAAGGGCAGTGCAGTGTGACTGGCCCGATTTTTACGAGAAGTTTCTTGGTATTTTGAGTTCATTGTTGCGCTCATATTTTAAATATACGTTCAGTTAGTGAGTGAACATTGATTCCTCCTGTTAAGAGGCATATTTGAGCAGTTCAATATATTGTATACTTTCATGGAAACTTCTTACAAAAGATACGCTATTTTTGAAAAAAATTCGTGCATCAACAAGTATTTTTGCTGGATGAGGTACAAAATGGTCTTCAAAAGTTAAAGCTAGAACTCTTGATTGAGCTCCTATTAAGAGCTTCTTGTTAATTTGGATTTATTGGACGTATTAAAAAAAAAAAAAGTGACAAAAATCCACATGATGATGCAAAGTCAAATGATTGACTCAATATTTTGTATCAAATAATAGATTCATTCAGTTTCTAATGAAATTAACACAAGATTTAGTGATCAATCTAAGTTCAATATTATATGTGCAGGTTATTAAACAAGATAAATAAAATATTTCAGTTACAAGTAAAAGTTGTTGAACGAAGCAAAAAGAATTGTTTTGCGAAGAGCCAGTGTACTTCAATGATGAAAAATGAAGACTAGAGCACAAATTTTAAACTTGCGTGGTTTTTTTTAAAGAGAAAAATTTTAAAGATGCGTTTTCTAACATAGCTTTGTAGCGTCAATTATTTTTTCACCGATTCCAATCAACTCATCTTACTGTGAAAAATCATTTTCGTGTATCAAAAAATTAGAGATTTTTTTTTTTTTTGGTGCATGATGGGACAAGCAAGACTTTCATCTTCAGCTATACTGCCAAGAGCATGCCGCTGAATATTGACGGAATATAGTACCAAGATTTCCTCTTCTGCTGGATTCCAAAAATCGTGCATTAAAAATTTACTTTAGAAACGGTAGTATCAAGATCTTTTCTGTTATAGTTGACTATAAAATAAATTAAAAGTGTGGATATTAAAATTTGAATTTCTTTGAATGACCTTACTTAAAAAAATGTACTCGCATTTTATTCCACATTGAGAAAATTCATGTTTAAAAAACTCGACCCCCCCCCCCCCCCCCAAATGAAATGTTGAAATGCCGCCCCTGTAATCAAGTATATTTTTCAAAACAATCACATTTCAAGAAATTCATAAGCAAAGGCATCAACTAATTTCAAAATAAATATGTACAAAATTCTATTTACACACAGTCACAATAAGTTAATATCCAGCATATATCGTAAGCGTGTTTTAATGTATTTTTTTGTTAACCACAGATTTTCTAGGCGGTTTTGGTGGTGGAGTTTGAGTAGCCACAGTATTTTTGTTACAAATGGGTTTGCATATTATAAGTATAACGTGGCATTTTTGTCCACTTATTTGTGTGGCCACATTTGTTTTTATGTTAACAGGCTTCATGTGAAGCGTTTTGAGGTGTTTCCTCAAGCAATCCAATGAATGAAGTAAAAATAAGGTAAAGACGCTGTACAAGAATTCCGACACATCGTGGTAACCAACATAGTTGGTGAGTTTAGCTCCGAAGTAGATATATAGAGAAAGAGTAATAAACAGATTAACCATCCTCGTCATTTTAGAGGTAGCTAGGTTTTAATGGTTCCAAAATAAATCCAAATTCAAACCGCAATTCAAAAGAAAGCAGGCTTTCTAAGCTTCAATCTATACAGCTTTAAAATAAATGAAACGAATTCGTCGAATTTATCAATAATGGGAAAACTCCAATTGTTGTGGCTAATAAAGCTGCATTGTTATGCTTAAGCGGGTTCAATAGTAACAGTGCAAAAAAGTTAATGTTATAGCAATTGAATTTCAAATCACAACAATGATTTATAATAATATTACCCGGGGTACACCGTGTAATAATAATAAAAGAAAAAAGCTTAACTTACATGTGTTTTTCAATTTTTCAAACTATTTTTAAAAATTGCCATGGAAAAATATTTGTTTGTGACAAATTGAAAGTTTTTGCAATCAAGAATTGCAGCCAGGAGTTCAGTCTTTGTTTCTAAATTTGTAATGTTACACAAATTTGAGTTTAACTTTTAATATATTTTGTTTCCGTTTTAAATATCGTAATCGGAAGTAGAGAGAACTCGTAACAAAAACTACGCTTTTGTGTGTGTGGGGGGGGGGGAGGAGCAATCATGATGATTGCCAATTGATCTCATTTCGGAAAAGCCAGATGTTTGTTTGAGTTTGTGATTGGTCAGAGCAGTTACATGACGCTTTTTATTTATTTATTTTTTTAAATTTTTTGAATATCTGCTACAAAGATAATCATACAACTTAATTTAAGTTGTGAATTAGGGCTGGGCGATATACCGCGTCATATATCGATACATAACTATTACCACGGTTACGATATTTAGATTTCTATCCGTCCGATATATCGGTTGAAACGGAAATACGTGACATAATTACGGAGAAAATGAAATACTGACTCAAAAATACATAACTTTGTATAGTTCTGTATGATGGATGAGTGCTTGAAATTTCAAGAAATTATCTGCATTCTTCAATCAGTTATTTTATTTTTTATTATAGTGCAAGGGAACATTAACAGGGCGCCGAAGGTCAAGATGGACCCATTGTCAAATTGGTCTTCAGATTCCATCCCCCTAAAAAGTTTTCAAGAGGACCGCCCTTCTAAGGACCGCGCCCCTAGTTTCTGACAAGGCTGATATGGCCTCTCGCGGGCCCTGAAAAGTGAATGAGTGTTGGTTAAAAAAGCATCTTAATGCAACAATTAAAAATTAACCAATGGAGGTATCAACACGGTTCATAATTCTAATTAAACGTAAACCATTGATATTACGCTGAATAAAAGGTTTGCGAAATATACTGAACGGAAATGTTTGTATTGAAAAAGAAATGAAAAACGAAAAAAACCTAATGAGGTTAAATAAAATACACCGCCAGCTCAATCATTTCCATCCGATCTGTCGTATCTCACTAAACGGAGCGCAACTCATATCTGAATGAAAATAGGTTTATCTTCGATAATAAGAAAGAAAATTTTTATTCCGTTCATAACACGAGGCACCACTTTAAACGGTAATTCAATTTTAAAGCGTTATCGCCGGCAACCCTGAAACTGAAACTTTTGAACTTCTCGCCAGACATTATCGTTAATGCGCTGACATAGTGTTTTTTGTGAAAGTTATACGCATTAACGTTAATGCGATGACATAGTGTTGTTTGTGAAAGTTGTACGCATTAGCGAAGATGGAATTGAGTTCTACCATGCTTGGCATGAGTTTTTTGTGAAAGTTCTACTCATTTTCGGAAGAGTAACAAGTACTATTATTGAAAAAGCTGAGCTTGTCGATTGATGACATTTATTGGATGGTTTATTAAGATTCTTCAAGACCATCGGATAAAGATAAAAAGTAACTACAATTTTTAAGCATTTTTTGAATTTACTAATGTAACATAAATAAATAATATACATAATTCGTGAATTTTAAAAATTATGAAAAATTTCATTGAAATAAAAAAATGTCTTAAAATTTATTTAAAATAGCCAAAAAAAAAAGAAGTTCACTGCATTAATTTTGATAATATTCAGAATTTTTCAATAAATAAATAAATAAATAAATAAATAAATACATTTTTTAATTTTAATTTTTTCCCCCGAAAATATTTAAGTTACATATCAAATTGCAGTGCATTTATAGCTGCATTCTTTAAAGATTTATTATTAGTATTTTACTGAATCTTACTCAACTAAAAAGTAAAAAGTCTTAAAGCAAAAGCTATTAAGTGACTAAAAACAAACTATTTAAGACATTAATACGAAATATAGTTCAAAGTACATTCAAATTATTGAGACTGCTGAAATTGAAAGATTTAAACAAAATATTGAATTGAATATTTAAAACGTTTTCGTCGCGAAGCACTTTTGTCATGCATTGAGCTATACCATTGAGCACGCCCCCCTCACCCCTCCAGGAAAGTTTTGAATTAAAGAAATAATATTATATTTGGAATTTTTTTCCGATCCTTTGCACCCCCCCCCCCCCCCAGGGACGTAACTAGGTCATTTTCGAACGGGGGCAAAACCTCGTTTTGGCGCCCCCCCATACAAAACAAAGCAAAAAAAAAAAAAAAAATCCCCAAGAAACTTGTTATCGTCAACACCAGGGCCCCTCACGTACATTACAGAGAAAATACACGCTCCCTATATATATATATATATATATATATATATATATATATATATATATATATATATATATATATATATATATATATATATATATATAATTATAACTATAATACAAGTGAAGAATATTGACAAGACCAAACCCCCCAAAAGTCCATACATGCTCAACGCAGCAAAACTAAAAAGCCAAGTAAATATATAAAATATACATGTCAAATAACAAGTTTTACACAATTTTTAAGAATAATAATGATGAGAAAAAGAAAAATACAAGCAGCAATTCATAGGAAAAGTTTCAAGATTAAATCAAGAGCTCATCGGCCGTGGAGGATTCAATACGTATGGTCAAAAGACCAAAAAATTAAACTACAAACTAAAAAGAGGGTGTTTAAGCTCCAGTATATGCACGACAGAATACCATATTGGGTTAAACGCACCACATGGTAAAATTTATACAATAAACAAGAACTTAAACCTAAAATTAAGATCTTAAATAAATCTTTAATTTAATTCTAACTATCAAATTTCAACGCAAATGGAGCAGAATCACGGAGGAGACGGTTACATTTGAGGCAGTGAGAAGCAAAGGGATGCAATGCAAGTGGCAAAATTAAAAATTTGGAGATAACCAGTACACATTGTAGGTGAACCCCTCCTCTGTCTTGGGGCAAGAAATAGTACTAGTAGCCCTGGTAGGTGCTGCTGTATAGCATGATTTAGAAAAAAAAATCAATTAAAGCTTACCTAGGCTATACGCGTTTTACTCAAAACTTGAAAATGTCCACTTACATCCCTTTTGCTTCTCACTGCCTCATATGTGCTAAGGACGAATTTTACACAAAATGCATTTGCAATTTATACATGTCTTGTAATGTAACTTTTCGTTACACCGTAATGGAGTACTCTTTAACCAGTAGAACAATTAGATAAATAACACTCCATTTGGTATCATTTTTGAACCGTTTCAACACTGGAAGCCATATTTGAATTAGGCAGTGATAAAGGAGTCCGCTGCCTATAATGCCATAAGACTTATAAATGCGACTTTTACGTAATTATAAGTTTTTGTATAGCTTTATCACTGTATTGCTTTTTAAAAAATAGCGATAGAAAGTAAAACTAATTAAGTATTTTATTTATTACTTTACATGCGAAGTTATTCAAGGAAAAATATTTTTGTATTTCCACAAGAGAGTAATTCACAACTTGTTGCAATATTGCTTTAAAAAAATAAATTAAAAATTATAACTTCAATAAAACAAAGATTTTCAATTATTTATTTTTCAGCAGTTTAATATACTACTATGAAGAAATTCGCAAGAAAAATTAGAAAAATAACAATATTCAACTACAAAAGAGCAACATAACGCAATAATGGGTGAAATAATTTTAAATCCGATAAAAAATTTTGTAGGTTGTTTGTTTTTGTTTCTTACTTGAATATTACTATTCTTGGCTTATCTTGACTTTAAACTGACATCTTACTGTAGTTCAAAAGGACAGATTATTTTAACTCTATCTTAATACTTTTATGTGCAACACATTTTAAATGTTCGCAATCTGTACAGTTAAATATTAATTATTACAAGAGCTAATTTTTATAAAGGACGCACGTCCCCTAACTCTGGTATATAGTATACGTCTGAGAAACAATTAATAGAAAAACAGAAACCTAATGTGCTTGAGATCAAAACTTTTTCTGTTAACTTTATTTTTTTTTTTTTTAAAAGCACATATCTTAAAAATGTTAAATATTATATGTTTTCAGTGCTCTTCCGTTCAGGTTATTTTCATTTACAGTACAACTTCATTTTTCCAAACTAGCGGGGACCAAAGGCAATCCGGGTAATTTGTAAAACACATTCGTAAATAAGAAGACTTATCTTTTATAACAGCAAAAAAACGCTGTAACAAAATTGCATAGGATTGTTACTCGCAAACACTTAATCATTTATAGTTCAGCTGCTGTGGCGTAGGAATGACACTCCAAATATGCCATGTTGTTTATTAGATGACTATACTGCCGTGTACAGGTAAGCGACAGTATCTGCAGAAATAAGTTTTCGAGATATTTGAAGAAATATGTGGTGGATTCAATACTAACAATAGGAAAATGTTCGAATTAGACGTTTTTTTCGTGCCTTTTTTTCAGTGGAAACCAAATAAGCGAGCTTCTACAATAAAGATAATGTACAATAGATGACAAAATGCAAAAAAAAAAAAAGATAATGAAAAATTTGCAGTTACTACCCTTTACCTGCACATGGCAGTATAATTTATTGCACCTGCAATGCAGGAGTTGTGTATTTAATCAAAATAAAGAGCAAATATTTGGTACATTGACAGTTTCGTTCCGGCTATCCTAATTTAGAATTATATCATTTCAGTGAATATATTTTTTAACTTTAAAAATTTGATCTGGATAAGCCGGAGATCTAGATATACGGGAGCAAGATAAACGAGGTTCTACTGTAATTATAAATATGCATGCACCAAAGAAAAATTCAAGTTTAGAGCCGTAAAAAATAGCTGATTTCTGACACATTGATTGACGTTGATGATTTAAGCATATTTAAAATATTGTGTGGATAGAAAAAATATATTGAAACTAAGTCGAAAATTTATCGTTTAAGTCCAATTTATCCTCAAAATAACCCTAGTATTTTCTTAAAAAAAATTGGCAGCCTCCCGAACTTTAAATTGAATCTCCATTATTATAATGCGAGATTTTTTTCCAAGAATGAGAAAAATTATAAAATTCAACAAATTTGTATTTCATCATTCAAATTATATAAACAATGCCTTATCTGCTCTCCTAACGTCTTTAGCATTTAACCACGATGATAAATAAAATGAAGATTGTTGGGGGTCTCATTTTCGTGGTCTTTCGCTCTCTTTCTGAATTTAGCTTCAAATAGTTTTTTCGACATATCTTAAAATTGATTTAAAACTGTACAAGATGAGCAAAAAATATCTTGAGAACGGAGTAAAAAGCAGAAAAAAAAGTTCGTGGTACGAGCTAGAGAAGAAACTCTTTAGACTTTAGAGAAATGTTCAGTAAATTACCGCCCTATAGCCAGGGCTAAGACAGAAATACATGAAATACACCGCCAGTTCAGTCAATTCCAGCCGAGGACTGCAGTTTCGTGCTTATTAGCACTCATTAGCCCGGCATAGGACTAACTGAGCTGAAGGTGGAAAAGCTGGAGGTGGTGTTTTCCACCTCCAGCTCAGTTAGTCCTATGCCGGGCTGATGAGTGCTAATAAGCACGAAACTGCAGTCCTCGGCTGGAATTGACTGAGCTGGCGGTGTATTTCATGTATTTAGAGAAATGTTCTGTTGGATAAAGATAGTGGCTCCAATTCCTAAGCCATGGGCTACGGCTAAGGGAACAGTGTAACGATTTTCCCTTAGGCCCTTGGGGTAAGGTAGACAAGTTCTCGTCATTGTAAAACCTGAGAGGCTTTATGACGTTTAATTGTAAAAAAAGGACATTTGAGCAT
This sequence comes from Uloborus diversus, assembly GCF_026930045.1. Taxonomy (NCBI): domain Eukaryota; kingdom Metazoa; phylum Arthropoda; class Arachnida; order Araneae; family Uloboridae; genus Uloborus; species Uloborus diversus. Next base: position 158,840,406 of record NC_072732.1, on the reverse strand, counting down.
TTCCGCTGTTTTGTATTGGTGTGTATACTTCCCTCATCTTAGCTCCCATATTCCTCCTCCGAGAGGAAAATTCTTAGATAAGATATGACAAGTATTGGTCACTCTGAGAAAACACATTCATTCTATTTACTGCGCCCTCCTACTCTCCCTCTCTCTCTGTCTATCCTTCCCCATTCTTTATCCACATTAAACCATGCACACTTTCTGCCAGCGCCTGCACAGCGTGTTTTTTTTTGGGAGGTTGGGGGGGGAGTCTTCTAATAACTTGTCCTTTTTAAAAAAATTAAATTTAAGCATTTATTTAG